>NC_092697.1:10984592-11137092 GCF_964275005.1 Diadema setosum
GTCGACGGGAGCAGTGGACATTCGCTAAAGTTTATTCCTGTATTTATCTCAAACCACTAGTGATATGTTGCGGGGGTTTGACCATCGCTTGCATTATCATCATTTATACTGACTGAGGGAACCAGGCAGAGAGTTTGGGTTCTAGCCTACTGGATCCAACAATGATATCCGATGCTGCACATAATATTCCTTTTCAACATGACTAGCATCTATAAAATGGGAGCATGTTGAAAATGGGGGGCAGAAACCTGCCCTCCAGCCGCAAATCAAAAGTGCATCCAAACTGATGCACATTTTCAGAAGGTGACAAACAAGCGGAGCATTGGCGAGGCCCAAATGTACAATGTAAATGCACCCACCCCCGCTTTTTTGTCAAGCACCTCACCCCATTCCCCCCCCCCCCCACTCCCCTCCAAAACGGTCCAGTGCTCTGCTTTTGCTGCCGCTTGGACACAATCAATATGCTACGATGGACCCGTATATTTTCCTACTGGCCACTAGGCCATGCATGACCATGCCGCGCGGTTGGGAACTCCTCCACTCGCGAATCGCCCCCATCACGGTACGCCCTAAAGGTCTCACCGATGATCGAGTTTCGGGCAGCGGTGCGCACATGAGAAAGGGGGAGGGGCTGTTATCCTCACTCAAAAAAAAACAACAACAACAGAAAAACAGAACGTGGCAGAGTAAACCGGGGAAAAACTAAAGCGGGGAACAAGGACTGGACCATCACAGAGACAGAGAAAGAAATAGACAGCGAGAGAGAGAGGGAGTGAGAGATAGTTAGACAGAGAGGGAGAAAGATTGGCGAAAGCTTAAGGGACCCTGAGTCAGTTTCCTAGCTCGAAGATCCCCTCATTACAATCCCTCTCGCTTGTCCAACCAGACATCGGCAAGCAAGCGGCATGGGACAGAGCTTAGTGGACGGACACTGAGTCGTCCAATACAGCGAACGGGACAGAAGAGGATGTGGGCTGAACAGACAGGGCAAACTGCATTAAATAAGCTGCCTATACGTTGACGCAGCCCCTTTAAATTCACATCAGTGCGCTGTCGTTGCATTTATACTACAGCTAACAATAATTACAGTTTTAAATATGCATACGACCCTCCCAGACATCTATATGATTATGAAAATGAACATGTCCGTGTGATTTTCTTTCTCCGCCTTCGAGGGTGGCATTGCAGATACAAGTCACTCACAGAAAATGCCATACTATAAGTGCAGGGCATAGCTGTTACGTGTGTGGCTGTTATCACACAAATGCAAATATCCACACAGAATTCTTCACCAAAAAAGTGCCTCTTTTTCGTAAACAGTACCCCGGTATTCATAATTCCAGTGTATACATAATCATACAAACAGTCTGTGGGGAAAGTGATATTAGAAATGTCTTTGCATCTTCACAAAATTTGTGGATTATCATGTATTTTCCTGCATGGGCATTCAGTCCAACAGATAATGGACTACAGAATAAAAAAAAAACAGAACTTATAAAAATGCATACATTTACACATATTTGTGTTCAGTAGACTACCAGCTTTAGAATGCTGTCCCAGAAGTGATATCCGTCCATCTCTGTGCGACAGACCAATTCTGATACATTTCACGTCATCCTGGAGACTAAACTAATACACTGGATGTGCTCCAATAAACAACTGATGGGGTATAACAAAAAAAAGAGGAAGAATAGAAGGTCTCCACACATGCCGGCATGCATATTTTGACACTTTTTTTTTACAGCACCGTTCCACTCGTAGGACAAAAGAGTGGACAAGCCCTGATGAGCCTCATTACATGTTACAGTGCACAAAGTGAATGCAGCTATGATACAAGGCGCATGACAAGTTGTACAGCGTACAGACGAAAAGACCTTTCCAATACACCAGCCCACGGGAGAGATAAAACATGAATTAAGAGGCCCGGTTTCCCTCATATGGGGGGGGGGGGGGGGGAGAAAAAAACAGAGCGGCATGAAAACCAGCTGCTTCAGAGCAATCAATCTGAAAATTGATATCATAATTTCAATTGTGCTCAGTCCCAGTTGAAATGATGCCGTAACACGGCCAAACGCTCTTCTTTCCACGGCTCGCCCGTAAACTCATGGGCACAATTCGCAATTTGCGGATAGCTCTGCGCTTGCAAACATATCCCCTGGCAAGCGCGGAGAGTCCGTTTCAGCGCAAAGCTGACTTTTTCTTGTGATGAAGTCTCTTTATCCCACCAGATTGAGAAAGTAATTAGAAAATCAAGCCACGATTTGCAAGGGAAAAGAATATAATTTCAGGGACCCAACATACACATGTAGGTAGTGTTGTAATGCTGGTTAGGCGGGATAGTCTGTTTCTTTTTAAGCAATCACTGCTGGCCAGGCATCCTTTCCTCTCTCACAATGTGATGACCATCCATTTACATTTTATTTGCATGCATGAAATCTGAGCTGTAAATGAATATCAAAACAGATGGTGATGATGAATGGAAATCATGAATATTTCAATCTATCAGAGCATTAAAATACAAAGAAGGGGGAACATTGTAAAAATTGTTACAATTCTTATGATCACATCATGAAATTTCAAAATTTACATTTAAATCAGTAGAATTTGAATTTCAGCCAGTTTTCATCTTTTCTGCTAAATGAAAAGATTGAAAGCAGAGCATGAACACACAAGCTCAATCTCACTCATATCCATGGTCCCTGTCTGCATGTTGTCGCAAAGCACGAAATGGGAAATTCGTCCCTTTCATGACTCAGTGCATTTAATTAAGTGCATACTTTTGCGCAAACCACATCACACTAAAATCATTTCCTTCTGGAGCGAATGTCAATTTGCGCCCTGTTTTAATTAGGCCAGAAAATCACGGGATAGACCCACATAATCTCTGTCTGCTGCCCTCATGGTTCTCGTCTGCATGTGTGCGTGTTTGTGTTTGTGTGTGAGTGTGAGCATTGTGCTTGCGTGTGTGTGTGTGTGTGTGTGTGTGAGTGTGTGTGTGTACGTGTGGATTGATATCAAAATGAGAAAACCTCGAAGTTGAAAACCGTGTCTACTGCCCCTCTAAGAGGGAAAACGACACTCTCAAATCACAGCTCGAATCAGACACACCCACGGACCCTTGTCTCTTGTTTTCTTACCAACCTCAGTCTAGCTTATCTCCCGCTCAGTCTAAACACAAAGGGCCCTAGCCGGAGAGTATAGCTTTCGCTTAGTCCCTCGGCATCATGTTACTGCCATTGTATGCACTATCAGTCACGCTCGTGTATTATCCTATATGGGCTGATTAATAAACCATGCACGGAGTAATAAAAGCCATAAGTCGGTAATCGAGAGACGGAGTGTCACTCTCCAATAAACCAAACTAGAATACAATTATCTGTTGACACAATGTTAGCAGTGCTGATGACATCAATTAATCAAGAGTGGACATAACTAATGAAAACCAAACGTTTATGGCACGGAATCTACTTCAAGGGAAGGGAGTATGGACATTATACATTTCCTTAAAGGCAGCATCTGAAGTTTTATTGAGTTTTACATATCATGTACGTAGACACACTGAAAGCAGACCTTTCTTCTTCAGGTAAATCGCACACTTGTCATCGACATTTACTGTTATAACAACATCAAACTGCTGAGGTCACTACTTCTGAGGATTATTACCCCCTGCATATCTTTTTCATCCAGTTCTGTGTTGAGATGCATTTACTACATAATAAAATATATTTATAATCAAAAGTTATATCAATCATTGCCAATTTTAATGACTTGGACAGATTGGCTATCCCAGCATGCATCATCCGTCCATTTGGAATGATTTTCTACTGTTGTTACCTCTTGCAGTAATCTGTATGCCTGCAAAAAAATTCCATATGCACATATTTTGAGTGTAAGCGCGCACACACACACACACACACACACACACAAGCACACATATGGCTTCCTGATTTTATTAATAGGGAAAGGGAGCCGAAGAACAGAATATTTATACAGCCAGCCCCAGAGCCCCAACTACACACATGCCTTTTGGGCCTTGTGGCAAGGGAACAAGTCTTCAAGAGTGAGGGGGGGGGGGGGGAGGGAAAGGAGATAGCGGAAGAGCGAGGTAGCGTGCCCAACTCGAGACCATCGTCCTGCAAGTTTTCCCCCTTAGCCATCCATCGAAGGAGCGTTTCCTCCGAACCACCAGAGCAGCCAACCGAACCGAGCAAACCACACAAGTAGCCGCATTGGTGGCGCTACATCCCTCACTCTCCCTCTCTCCCCCACCCCCTTCTCCTTCTCCTCCTCCTCCTCTCTCTCTCCCACCACTCTACCAGCAATTCTGGCCCGAATGCAAATCCATCACAGGGGCACGGTGCTTTTGCTGCCCGCGTGCGCTAAAAGGCCGAGGCAGTCACGCAAGCTCTCAATCTTTTAAAGGCCCGTGCTCCGCTGGTGCGTGCCAGAGTAAAATGAGAATCACAACAAGCGGAACTGTGCTGAGGAGAGGACGTGAGAGGCGGCTAAGAGGGCGCAAGAGAGAGGGAGAGAGGGAGAGATGAGGGGAGAGAGCAACAGACCGACCGCCAGCGCGAGAAGAAGTGTGTGGGGAGAGGAGCAGACAGCAGGCATACATAATAGTAGCCTCGCCGACATAGCTGGGGTATTTGGTGCACTCGCTCGCTCCTTCGTTAGTCAAATCAGGCGTTGCATAGCTCCCAGCGTGGCATACCAATAAAGAGAGAGGCAGAGGGGCTCTTGTCTCCACTGATCTTATTTGCCTGCCCGCTCGCTGGCTCCAGCTCCGGTGATGGAAAATACTGGGGAATATTGTTATGTCTGCAAATACACCTAATGCCTGACCTCCGTGGATAAGACTCCGTGGGGTGAAAAGGAGCAGCCATACAGAAACCGATAAAAGACAGGGGGAAAGAGGCGAGTGCTGCAAGCAAATAATATTCTTTTCTCCCTTACATTCTCTCGCGGGAAATGACTTTTGATCAGACAGTCGGAACAGCGCACACGCTCCCCGTACTGGCATGTTTGGATCCCCCCACTCTGGTCTTTGTGCGACAGGAACCTGTTATGCATGGCACACGGTAACTGCATTCATCTGGCTCCGCTCCTGCTTTCAACATCTATGAAGCAAGACATTGATTTTTTTTTTCCTCCCTTCCCTCTTCTTCTTCAAAATCCTCCCAAGACATCCGCCAGCCATGTTTGCACACAATGAAGGGACCTGTCCATGAGCTCACAAAATCAGATTCGAAAGACCGCACCCTCATCTGATTTCCTACAGGACATTGCCAGCACTTCCAGAAATACGACAAGACTATAAAACTTAGCACGAGATGTCAACGAGAACAGATGTAATAGCTTGCCTTATTGCATGCAATATCCTACCACCACTTCCCATGCACACCAAGAGAGCGAATGCTAATGACAAGACATTTTGAACCCTAGCGATCACTCCGGTCTAGCAAGTAAATGGTGCTCTAGGCATCTTCAACTACTGGCATCACACACTCTCCTCGAGGCTAAGAATAAGAATGAGATATAAAGAGGGAATGAATGAATGAGGGAGAGACAGAGAGCGAGGGAGAGAAGGGTGGAAAAGGCACCAGAGATGTGAGAAAAGATGAGTCAGAGAAGGACCTGCCAAGGAGTGGGTGATATCTCCTGACAACTTTAAGTACCCAGATTTAGACCACTGGTCCCACACTTACATGACTCACCACTACAGCGTAATTTTGCAACGCCACCAAAGTTTGCCCCCTCCCCCCTCCACCGTGACCCCAGGACGACCTCCCCCCCCCCCCCCCCCAAATTATCATCTTTCAACTTTGATCCCATTTCAGTTTGGGATTTTCTCTTTAATTCCATCAGTTGATCTCTGACTATCAAAACAGTTCATCCTTTGAAGAGGACTGTTTTTGAGAAAAGACATACTGTAATGTAGAGGCTTTGTTTACATTCCTTTTGTAGCAATGGCTCTTCTAACACTCGAAACATTGATGTATTAACCTACTTGTGTGAACATTTTGCATGTCAGGGCTTTAATGCTTCTTATGTCAGACCCTGTTGTGTTTCTTTTTTTATCAGTTTCTGTTTATGCCACATCAATTTTGTCAACTGACAAATTGGGTTTGCATCTCTGTTAAAAGCTTTGTTAAAAGCTTTGGCATCTCAGTTGGCACACAAGTTGATACCTATGCAAGGACATTGGGTCATTGGGCAAGAACTTGGAAGTAGGTTGGAGGTGTTCCTTTTCCAGGAAGAATTGCTAGCCACCTTTGGCAGCATTCAGTGGAGAAAAAGTCCCTTCGGTATTTCTAGAAGAGTTAGTTTCAAATAAAATGCGCACTGAAGGTATACAAGTTCTTTTCACAAAAGTGATATTCCTGATCAATTCTTTCTTTCTTTTTCCAAGCATCAAACAAGATGTCTGGAAGGTTTAAATAGAGCATGGACATAATCTTCATCCTATGTTAAATCCTCCCTGTTGCCGAATTCTGCTACACCAGTTGGAGCTTACCTTTTTTCCTCATCTTCTTTCTTCTTCCTCTTTCCCTCCTTCTTTCCCTACATCCCATCCTATTTTTCCCACATAATCCTCTATACACCCTCCTCCCTACACCCTCCTCCCTACTCCCCTCTTTCCTGTACCTCTCTTCCCTACGACCCTCCTCCCTATACCCATCCTCCATACACCCTTCTTCCATACACCCTTCTTCCATACACCCTTCTACCATATACCCCTCCTCTCTAAATCCACCCCCTATACCCCTCCTCCCTACATCCCTCTTCCCTACACCCCCATCCTCCATACACCCCTCCTCCATACACCCGTCCTCCCTACACCCCTTCTCCCTACATCCCTCCTCCATACACCCATCTTTCCTACATCCTTCCTCCGTACACCCCTCTTCCCTATACCTCTCCTCCCCATACCCCTTCTCCCTACATCCCGTCTCCATACACCCCTCCTCCCTATACAATGTACCCCTCCTCCCTACACCCCTTCTCCCTACACCCCTGTTCCCTACACCCCTTCTCCCCACACCTCTCCACCAGTCCTTGCTAACACCTGCAGGAAGAGCCGGAGCCTATATTTAGCAGGTTCCCCCTGAGCACACCGACCACTCCGCATCCACAAGAGATGATCCTAGCACGAGATACTCCTCTCCTGGGTGTGATAACGCCAAATGAACTCTTGTTTCAAAAGGTTGCCGACTTGTACTAGGAAGAAAAAAAAAACCAAAGGCTGCGTGGAGATCATTGGCTTTGAAAATTGAAGGGGGTTATCTGTCCCATGTACGAGCTAATTTTACACATGTTCCAAGCGGAGAGAGTGGAACACACCTTTCGTGAACTTGCCTTCGAAAGTAGCACAAACTGCACTTGGTTGACTTGAATTTTGTCATCACTTTGTTTTCAAAGCATCACACTCGCTGACAACAAGGTGACATGTACACTCTTCATGTGAATATACATTATGACATGGGATGCATCACATAATCTTATGGCTAGTGACTCTAAATGCCTAAAATGCATTGCACTCAAGTACATGTACATACATTGGTATGCTTGAACATTACATTCATCAAGAAAAAGAACTGCCACAAACATCCTGAAGGTCTTACAATGTGTATGTACAATTTGTACACGTACTGACGCTCAGCAAAGGTACATAAGATACAATAACGTTGCTCCCAACGAGACACAAATTTTATAAGTTCACTGCATACAGAGAATTTCTATTTTTTCCTCCTTTGTGCAAATTTACCATGGGTTGTGAACAGAATGTCAGAAGAGATTTTATCCCCAAGGACTATGACTGCAAGGTACATGTACTCTTGCAAGCAGGTGACATACCAGTCTTTCATACACAATGTTTACATAAATTTTGATCCAGAGTCAGAACAAAATAGTGACAAAGAACCATTTCCTCTGAAATATCCTATTTCTTTTCTTTGTGTGTCTGTTTGTCTGTGTGTGTGTGTGTCTTTGTGTCTGTGCTTGTGTGTATCACAAGCTATCAGTGGGTGGACACACTGTCATGATTTATTTGGTATCATAATTCGATTCGATGTTTTGATTGGATTTGTAAATTTCCCTATTATTATTGGCAATATAAAAAATATAACAATGTGAATATTTGGCTGTTATTACAATGTATCAAACATGGGAAACATAATGCAAGGTGTGAAAAAATAATAAAAAGCCACTGTAATTACTCTGTATAATGGAAGCATTTGTTTAAGTCACTTGACTTATGCCCTTAAAATTGCCGTAATATGGACACTTTCTTTTCTAACCAAATAATGTCAATATGATTCATTGTTAGGTGGAATGATGCTGTCATTCTTTTTTTAATTGTGAGGAAAATTATCAGGATCCTTTTTCCCACATGAAACTTGACGCAGCAAATAATCCTACAATACTAAGCTTATAATTTGTTGCAGTTACACTTACACATTAATCTCACAATAAATCTAAACTACTGTTTATGACAACCTCGTCTTATGAATATCATGGCTCTATTAAGGTACCCATTTAACTGGAATTTTGAAATTTCATTTTCATTTCACAACCTCGCTGGAGCAATTGTGTATAGGAAATTCGATTGTGCAATGTCAGCTAAATGTACTCGTAAAAGAAACCAAGCCAGTTTCTCTTGGGAAAGAAACTTACACAACTGAAAGCACAAAACTCTGTTATACTATGCCACCTCAATTTCAGTAACTCATACAGAATACTGGTTTCCTAGCTTTCACTTCCCATAGATAGGGGAAGAAATACCAAGGGAATATTAAATATGAAGTGGAAGGAAAAAGATTTTTACCATTCTATTGATGTAGAATATCAAATGGGTGGAAAACATGTCATATATCTATAATTTCTCTACAAAAACCATACATCCTGCACATTATTCCTGTATTGTGTGGAGGGAAACCTGAAAGGTTCAGTCACAAGGCTGAAGTCCTTTGTTGCTGTATCCTGGACCAGTGCTCTGCGCAAACCACAAACTTTCAGTCCCGTGAATGGCAATGACAACCGTGCCAAGCATGTGCGTGCGTAGGCATGAGTATGGGAAGGGTCAATTTATATTGACTTTCCGAGACCTGGAAGCGAGACTGCAAAGTTTTTGAAAGTGTCCATTTGCAGCACAAGAAAGTGAAAGAAATATCCGCAACAAGGGCAGGCTGTTGATTATAAGAACAATGGTTGACTGCCAAAATTTGCGTGACTTTCATTCTTGATACAGACAGCTCTTCTCTTCCTTTCTCTTTTTATCTATGACTTTGTCTCGGCAAAAGTGTAACTTGCAGCGCTCTTTGGGACTTCATTCATATGCGATTCTGCAGAGGATATCCCGTCAAGAACCCATCATGGTGCCTGGACCAACTATAAAAGGAAGTAGAATCTACAGTGTAGTCACTGTATTCGCTCTGAACGAGGAGTACTTAAACACAAAGGTTTCCCCACCATAATTTGAAATCAACAAGTGCAAACACAAATTCCCTTCAACGGGATATTCTCATGTATTAGTTTATCACCTTTAGGAAATAAATTCAGTTCTTCATTATTGTAAGTAATGTGCACTCATTGCCAATGTGTCACCCCCTCCCTACCCCCTCAAAAAAAAGAGGAAAAATAAAGGGGACTGAGAAGAAAAAAAAAACACAGCAAATATTGAAAGAAGAGAGATGTGAGAATCTGGGAAAAATCAGACAATTCTTGAAAGAGTGTTTGCCATGGAAATACAGTATGGCATCTACACATACATATACCATGGTGAGGATTTTAATTGTAGGTATTAAAACACATTTTAAACATGGGGAAGTTAACAAACTCAGTCTATGACTGACAAATTCTTACCATTGTTGAAAGTTGACTTGTGTAGGAGTACATGAAGCCCCTTCTGCTTGGCAATAGGTATAAGATTACCCCCCCCCCCCTCAAAAACACACACACACACACACACACACACACACACACACACACACACAGACATATATGTAGTAGGTCAGAGAAAAACCAGAGTAGATCCTAACATTTTTTCAGGTCAAGGTAGTGGCCTATAGTGGTTGCCCTTTCTCAGCAGAAGGGAGTGTCCCATAGACAGATTTGTCATGTCATCAACACAAGGGGAAGGGGGGGGGGGAGCAACAAAGCACCGGACAGGAAAAAAAATAAAAATCTCACCTGGAAAATTGGGGAACTGGGAACTTGCATGCAAGTGAGAATACTAAATGCCATTCTTGTCATTCAGTGCCATTTACTTTAATTTCTTTAACAAATATACTCAGGCTGACACTTTGGTTACAGTTGGCTTTGATATTACAATATTCAACAAGGAGGAACGACATTTTATTCAGACTTAGAATTAGGCCCTAAGTATTCTTCATGTGACCAGTGATAAGACTGCCTTCAATTTACAACATAACACAGACATGTACATGATGTACATTGTATGTGCATGCATGACCGCAGGTGGAAAAGATAACATATTTGAGACAAACAAAAAGATTAGACATTTCATATTACACACTATGACTAAAAGTGGTAAACCAGAGGAGATGCATAACCTGCAAGCTGATACAAAATGAGAAACGTAAAACAGATTGGGAACTATTTCAGAAAAACAGAACGACTAATTGTCAGACACACATCAATACAAACAGTGACCCTCTCACAGTCAGCAATAGGTGGAAATGCATGCAGGGCCTTGCCCTCTACCCTCCCCCCCCCCCCCCTTTTCTCTCTCTCCCCTCGGCCTCACCCTCTCCCTCCCCCATTCTTCCTTTCTCTCTTTCTGTCTGTCTGTCTGTCTGTCTGTCTATCTGTCTGTCCCTCTCTTTCTCTCCCTCTCTTGCCCTCTTTCTCTCACTGGAGCAAATCCCTGTTGCTAAAAATAGCCCAGTCTGTGTAAACATAGCTGACCTCTGGGTGACCCCGCAGGGCATTCCAGGAGAGGCAGCGAATGTAAACAAAGCCGCTCTGGGCCTGACTGCAGGGAAAAGAGAGTGAGCAAGTATACAGGAACATAATCATATTCATGTAGAAGAGCTAACATCATATTCCAGCTCTTTTCTGAAATAATCTGTGTAAACTACCTATGGATGCTAAACAGTAAATTGTAGTGCAGACCTACACTGGCAAGAATTACTAAGAAAACTCCTCAGTACTACACTTGCATTAAGGATGCAACTGTATGACCACATCTTCTTTCTGAATTACAAAACTGGTAAACTTTTCTATCCAATCCTTTGTTTTATTCACTTTTCAGGGCAATGCCACAAACATTGGACTGAATAGTAGATGCGTTGATAGCGACATTGCTGCATATCACAAGTAATGCAGAATTACGACAGTGCCTTGTCACATATATTCTTTATGATGTCCCCGATGATTGGAGGTCTACATGTAAATCATGCTCAAGTGTGCTTTGATTTACAGCACTCAATCACAGAAAATTTCTGTCGAGACATTACCACATTCCTGTTTTTAAAACTCAAAAGCTGATAAATACTGCCTACCCTGGAGAAGTTCCTACTCACTTCACAAAAAATATACTCAAACTGCCCTCACTTAACTTGCACAAAAAAAAAAAAAAAACAGCTCTCTGCAACCTCTCTGTAATAAAGATTCTGGAGCCAGGAGGGAAAGAAAGAAAGGAAAAAAACAGACAAAGCTGGAAGAATGTATGGAATTCCCAAGCAACAAAGGCTCTAGAACAACACCTCTACACTGCCATGTCTTGGCAGAATGAAACATGGCCCAAGGACAATTGACAATTCAATGACTGCCGAAACATAATCGTCCTGGCACTGAGCGTGAAAGCGCTCACAAAACCAAAACCCGGCAGATTATCTGGATTACATTACTCCACGATAACTCCGAGCAAGGTAGTCTAGTCGGGCAATCAAAGAAAAGCTAAAGCCCCCATTCATTCTTTCACTTGTGAAATGAACATATGCTGGTATACCACCAAGCACAATGCTGAGCACTACCCCATCCCCCTTCAAAAAAAAAGGGGGGAGGGTACTAATTAAAGCTCACATGCAGTAGAGTTGATCTAGACATGTGAAAAAAATATATATGTGTATGAAAATTCTCTTTCTCGTGGAAAGGTATCAATTATGGTGGTTAAATGGACCTGAACTATCATACAACGCATTTTTTTTTTTCATAGAAGATATATTCTGCAAGGCTAATGCTGCTCCATCAACTCATATTAAATACTTAACTCTGGGGGAAACATTAGGGTTTCCAAAAATCCCTGATTTCTCTTCCCCCAATTTCTTTTGAACCCGTTTTCTATATGCCTCGGCAGGAAAACATCTATCTCTTTCACGCAAATGATGATGGGCCGGCGATAATCGTGCGAGCTGTAATGGCACCGCTCCGCACCACTCCGCCAGGGGGAGGTCCCCCGCATTGTGCGAAAGCCCGAAGGCAGACAACTGCTTTTGCTGGCGAGCACAAAGGGGCCATTGACAATAACAAACAGTTTTCACGCTCCGGTGGAGCAATTACCCCCTTTGATTGAAATGCCGCCTGTCACTCGAAAGCATCACATTCTACAAGCAACGTTCACTTATTCCCTCATTCATCCCTCCCCAACCCCCCCATCCTTCACTCTTTTTTTTTTTCCTTTTTGTCAGAGGTCCAACAACTAAAGATATGTTGGTATGCGCTTGGGCTGCCAAGGCTCGGTTCGTCGTGTGCAAACTTGGTTCCACTTGGCTTCGTCAAAACTCTGCCAGAACCCGAGGCTACACACGTCACACAACTGGCAATTCTGCTGGCGGCTTGAGCCCGTGAATGACTTCATGCTCTGCTTAAACTCCATTCATGGGCTGAACTCGTTCATTTCATGCCTAAAATTGCTCGTTTTGCCATTCAAGAGGATGGGAGACCCCTCTCTGAAAGAGCGTTTGGAATTTGCCACTCTCTTTTTCTCTGGGAGTGAATTCTCCCCAGATTCAACTGAAAACCCTCACCATTGCAGCCAGTGCTAATCCCGCTTTGCCACAAATGATCCGTGCCCAATTTTTTTGCCAAACTATAGCTCCAGCCTCGTGGGTGGAGATTTCTAATGAATCAGAACGATCTCCTCTCGAGGTACATTAGTGCACCAGTTAACTCACACTTTGTACAGGAACATAATCATACAGTATAAACCAGATACTCTATGCTGCCTCCAGTGATATACAGGCACCGTATATTTTCCACTCTTCATATTGAAACTAAGTATCATCATGTCATTTAACAACTTCAGATCACAGAGAGAAAGAAAATAAATTCAAGTAATCAATCCTGAACTATATTGTGCAATGTCTTCCCAAATGGCAGGGTAAGTGGTCAATGATTTCCTAGGCATGACCACAATGTCCAATGACAACTGACACAAAAAACGTAACAAAAGTAAGCATGGGAATGTGGCATGTTTTCCAATGAGTGCTGCCGAAGGGAGACATTTAAAAGACTGGGAGGCCACAATACCATTTGCATGAAACGCTCCGTGAATTTTCAAGACACGAGCGTGGTAGACTTACACATGATGGACGGCCTGCCTTGAATTAAGGCTACACCTGTAACAGCACACTGACAGGTGGAAGCAGAAGACCCAGCACCGCCCAACCTGAGAGAGATGTGACCTAATTCCACCCCCAGAGACGTCTTCGTCAAATATGCCTTGTCTCCAGTCACTGAAGAGCTAAGGACATTTGTGGTTTTCCCTCTAGTTCGTTCTAGACGCAGAGGATAGTTCGGTTGACTTTTTTGAAGAGGGGGGGGGGGGGCAGGGATAGGTAAGCAGAGGGGCACATGGGTATAAAGGGAGTATCAAAGTCAGTCCTGCACTTACAAACATGAACTCCCTGGAAGCAGCTAAATTTGGCAACTGTGGCAACCACCTTCTGAAATTTGGTCAAAATTTTGTCTTCCAACACTGCAACAGCAGCTTGAGATTTTGATTGAACTGCCTGTCTGGATAAAACTTTCTGTCCTGTACACTGTATGAACTACACTCAACACAAAAGACGACAACACCTCCACCCCCCCCCCCCCCCCCCAAAAAAAAAAAAAAACCTTCGGAGCCTGTAACCAAGACCAGGCAAATCTACAGAGTCAAGACAGAGCGAGGATGGATGGGGGAGTCTATGTTGCTACTGCCTACTATCCATGTATGATGATTTCCTTGTGGATGAAGCTCTACATTTTTACAGTGCATTTCCATGCTGTGATCAAGTAGCAAAAGTGGATAAACAAAATGATGCAACTATCAACACTACAAAAGATTAAGTATTGAAAAAGCAAGAACATTCCATGTGAATTTCACAGCATGGCGATATTGGTTGCATCCACACATGCAAACTGTCTGAGGTAAGATTGTGTGAATAACTCCCTTCTCTCCCACGGTGAATAGGAGTGGATATCACAGTAGTGAATGCAATTATCTTAAATATATAGTCACAATGGATGTGCACAACTGTTCAGCATCAAGCATACAGATAGTTTTTACACAGTCCTTTATCAGCTAAACTATATGAGTATACCCATCTCTTCTTTCTGTATTTGAATGACGACTGCCTAATTCCATCCAACCAGTGAGCCACAAACACAGTTCTTTCGCATCCAAACAATACACCACTCAATTTTCAGTGGGTACAGTTTGTGGGATGTTGAAATGAAATTTACTGCATTCATGTGAGAAGAAAGCAGGTACTGGATAGAAAAGGTTTCGGAAGAAAAGACACCCCCAGCCTCACCTGCCGCTTTACACTACTGCTCCCCCAAGAATCCTTTGTGGACCAGAAAACCACCTCATTTGACTAACTGTAGACACAAGTCATTAATCTGACAATCAATAACCAGTTTCGGTTTAACTCAGTCAATGGCAAACGTGAATACCTCAAAGGGGTGAGTCAATCTGTCATGGCATTATGCCCTTTTGTACCCAAACCCATCTCACACTCACCCTCTTTGGGAGCTGGTGGAGGGGAAGGGGGGCAGTACATTACCCCTGCCCTCTGCAAAGGCTCATTGTTTTCTCTCTTTTTGGGGGGGGGAGGGGTGGGGGTGGAATTGTAAACAGCTAGTTTCTAGCCTGGGGTAAGTGCGTCTTCTACCTTGTCAATGCAAAAGGGGCTGTGGATGTAAGGGAGAAGAGGAACAAATAAATTGATGGGGAACAGTTAGATAAATCCTCTGTTGACCAAGGCAAGTATAAAGTAGAGGGGGAGAGCATGCAGGGGGCTGGGATATTATCTCTCTCACAGTGACTGTCCCAGCTTATTTTCAGAGGCACTTGTCGCCTAGTATGAACCTTTGAGAAGACAATGACCCAACATCCTTCCTCTCTTCTCTCTTTCCCTCTCTCTCTCTCTCTTCCTCCTTCTCTCTCCTTTACGACAACAGTTCTGCATTTATGGTATGGGGGTATAGACTCCCAGTTGGGAGCTCATAGACATTGTGTGTCCAGCACCTTTGCTGTTTTTCTCCCTTTTTTTGAAAGAGCAAAGAGCGGGAACTGTAGAAGTGGGAGGGCTATGAATCATCCAACAGTTATTAACATTCCTCTTTGGATACCGGGAGAGTGGAGCTAAAAGAGAATCACCTCTCCGGGTCGGTCGCAAAGCTGACAAAGCCCCTCTCTGCATGCACAGGTAGAGAGGTCGCATGTGTGTGGCTGCTTGGGGACGCATTACGCTGTGAATTCCTTCTGATTTTAGAGCCATTCATTTAACGAGAATGAAACTGCATGCCATTCTGCTTATTCAAAATAACAGTATCAATGGCTCATTAGTTGGAGAGCCTATCTTTTCTGGGGAACAATATTGTACTGAACTGAGTTTTCAGCATACGCAAATTCAGATGATTTATGGACAAAACAGTCCAAACTAATGAGCAGTTCCTTCACATAGGCAGTTTAAATTCCCTTTATCATTTCCAACAACCAAAAAAAAAAAAGAACAAAAACTGCCTAAATGCAGCTGATCACATGAAGTCACATATACTCAGGTTAATGTGGCCAACTGAGATAAAACCAACATTATAAAGCTTTCTAAAGACCATTTACATGTATGTTAACATTTAATGGCATAATGATGTGTCTTTATTGAATGAAACTAGTCATTTTGCTGGTATAATATGATATATTAGTAAAAAGACTTTCACACTGTTGGTCTTTACCCCGACCTCACATACATTGCACAATGATTTATTGCACATAAGCAAGAAAATGAGGATATTTTTTTTGGCAGGTTCTCAAGACTTTTATTATGACAAGTATTTGTTAAAAGAAAAGAATAAAAAGAAAGAAACTGTTCTTGATAATTCAAGCAAATCATGGCAAATATTCCCACGCAAATTGGGAGCAGCCATAGTGACAAATCATTGTGAGTATTACAAAAGTGAACTATTGCTGGTGTACAGTAGTTTCTCAATGCAAAACCATCCGCGTCTCCATAGGGCGGGTGCTAAGCATAGCGAGTATATTCTTCTTGTCACGCCATGTCTGAACCACATTCATTGAACTGTAATAATGTTCTTCGAGTTCAATAAGGGTGAATGAAAGCTCTGACGAATTAGACAACACCATGCATATCAGCAGCAGGAACATACACACATCTACACACATATTGAACACTAAACATGATCACCAAACATTCATGCACTCCTACCAGATGCCGTGAATGTATACGACAAATGTGGCGCACAATACATGCTTCGAGGAATTTGCGATTTGCATGCATGACATGGTAAGCAAGCATGCAAATACAGTAACAGCCTCCAAAAGCTGCCATCCCCATGGTCTATGACAGAACAGTGAAATTGGAGGTCTCTTAAATGTAAGAGATGTTTTAGTTCATGATAGATAGATAGATAGATAGATAGATAGATAGATAGATAGATAGATAGATAGATAGATAGATAGATACATTCTGACTGATTTTCCCATTCAAATTTCATGCACACTCTCATCCAAAATCTTCTTACTGACAAACTGAAAGCTCATCAAAGACCAGTGGAACATAGCAATTTACCTGTATGCAAACTGAATGGTGTACAATCCAGTGTATTATTTAGATGTATTCATTGGAACAGGTAGATGGAACCGTGCTAGTCAATAGGTCCCCTTATGGGGAACAAGAATTATTCATGTAACATTTGAATGTACTCCAAATCCAATTGGCCTTTTCACTTGGCATACACATCACGCAGTGAGTTCCACATCGCTGTATTGTGGCGACTGCATAGATCGAGCATCTTGGAGATTTCGAAAGCAGATACATTATTTCATGGCGTATCATATATATTCTCTCCCTATCCATCTCTCACTCTTTCTGCTTCATCAAAAAAAAGCGCTCGTGTCTCTGTGAGGGCAGTCTGTCCTTGCCATCCACTATAAGTTGATTATCTTGCCCGTTCTCCGCGGGTCCCCACCGAAACGAACAAACGGCTCTGGTAAGATCAAGGTCAGGAGGTCCATCGATACGAGCTGTTCGGCACTCGGGGGAAACGGGGGAATAATGTGGCAATTCCAGGCTCCATCTCTCGGCCCATTTGTCCACAATGAAAAATCAGGAAGGAGGAGAGCAAGATGAAGAAGAAAGAAGAGGTATATATATGTTTATATAGATACATAATATGTTCGTGTGTGTGAATTTATGTATCAGGAGAAAGCAAAGGATAGATAGATAGACAGATAGATAGATAGATAGATAGATAGATAGATAGATAGAAAAATAAATAAATAAACAGAGAGGTAGGTAGATAGATAGATAGATAGACAGATGGATGGATGGATAGATAGATAAATTTATAGGGGCCTAGATAGAGAGATACGAAGACACACTATATATGTTTATATACAATGTAGATACATGTTAGTGTGTGTTTGTGTGTAAATTAATGTATCAGGAGACAGCAAAGGATAGATAGATAGATAGATAGACAGCAAGATAGATAGATAGATAGATAGAAAGAAGATAAATGAAAGGATAGATAAATAGATAGATAGATAGACAGCAAGATAGATAGATAGATAGATAGAAAGAAGATAAATGAAAGGATAGATAAATAGATAGATAGATAGATAGACAGCAAGATAGATAGATAGATAGAAAGAAGATAGATAAATGGATAGATAAGTAGATAGATAGATAGAGAAAAGGATGGAAGAGGAGGAAGTTGCGTGAGAAAGGCAGACAAGAAGTCTTACAAGGAATGAAGAAATTTGGACATACTAGTAGGAATGAAGTAGGAGAGAGGTACATACGGTGCGTTGGGATGGCACAAAAGCAAGATTGGAATGAAAATCAAATTACAGGAGATGAATTATGAAGGTCATCAGTGCTAATGATTCACAGACTCACACGTCACGGTGAAAAGAGTTGTCCATGCACAATTAATGTAGGACGCCACTAGGGTAGAGCTTTGGGGGGGGAGCTTTCGGGAACAACACAGCCATTGATACTTTCTGGATTTTGAGGGGGCTTCATTTTGAATGGGAAAAAAAAAAAATCACAAAGATCTTTTTTTTTCCCCAACTGTCCTGCTTTGACTTTTGAGCAGTTTTAGAACACATAACAGTGACTCAGTCACTTCAGCATTCACACATTTTGCAATGCCTGCATAATACATTCCGCATATCATATTGAATGCTTCTCCCTTTTCTCTCGCTCTCTGCAGCAAAGATTGCCGTTGACACTCAAAAGCCTGGCCACGGAGTCTACCCACTGTTTGGTGAGAAAATACACACGACATCACAGGGTAGATAAAGACACAGCCACACAGCAGGAGAAGACAAATTACATAGCAGCGAATGAGCAAGCATACCCCGGCTCCTGCTTATTGATTCCCCGGGAACCAATTTTATTACGGCGCATAAACCGCGGAGCAAGAATTGCACACGCTGCTACAAGCTGCGTCTATCGGTACGACAAACACTCATCTGCCAGTTATGAGATTAACCACTATTTTTGTTTCTGCAGGATCTATACAAAAGACGAGATAGGGAGGGGAAAAGAAAGAGGAAAAAGGGAAGAACCAGCTCAAGCATCTTATCATGGACCTGATATGCAAAGCGAGTGGCAAATGCATGCTGAGATATACCTCGAAGGAAGATAAAAAGGCGTATATCACAGAGACGAGAAAGAGAGGGAGAGATAAGACAGTGGGGGGTAGGGGGAAGGAAGTGGGCAAGAGAGAGAGGGGGAGAGCGAGATAGAGAAAGGGTTCACAAGGAGGGGAAACAGCAGCTTTTTATTGAGCGTTTTCGTTCATTTGGGCATCGCTCCTAGCAGGCTCGCTGCCCCACGCACACACACTCTACTGGGCTCGCGTTTATTTGCGGGCAGTGGAAAGAGAGGGGGGACGAGCGAGCGGCACGGTGGGGACCGGTGTTGATAACGAGCGGCGACCAAGAATTGGATACAGGGGGGCCTGGCAGCAGGAGCATGGCGTCTACTTCCCTTGCACCCGCTTCCCCCGATGGTTGCCCGCGGTTGGGCAAACACAACTCATGCGTGTTATCACCATCGATATACGACAGGCCCCCCTGTACGTCCATATGTATGTATGTGTATGTGTATGTACATAGCTTGTACACCATGTATGTATGATATGCATATTGCAATTCGAGTGCGAGAGAATGCAGAGTAGGCATTTGTATGCTATCTGCATTACCACCCCTGATTATCTTTCTGAATGTAAACATGTGTGTGTACCATTATTTGTGCAAGAACTAATTGGACATGCCTTCCTCGCCCTTCCTTTTTCTAATCAGCAATTCAATATTTTCACATGTGCATGGATCACATGGACGCCCAACACTGGGGGCATCTCGCAAATGACTATACAAAGTATTATCGCACATGGTCTCCATTACAGCAATGCAAATGTATATATTATTTCTTTGTCATGCAACCACTTCAATGCATTTGACTGCATGATTTTTGTGATTTGCATCTGACGTAAACACAGTTCCAGTGGTATCAACACCTATTACACAAAATTGCTTCATTGTGCTATGTCCATACATTTACACGTCATCATACAGCTTTTGATACTTTCTTATTTTCAATTTTGCATTACTCACTCCTTGAGTGTAAATGTAAAAAGAAAAAAAAAATAAATCCCTCAATTGTGTACTAGTAACTGAATTTGCAGCAATATTACTAATGATAAGAAACAAGCATGTTAGATGCACAATGTACAGGTGTATAATTCTAAATCAATGTTATCAGCCTGAAGGAAGAACTACATTGTAAATTCTAAATTTGGGGGGGGGGGGGTTGATAGATCTAGGCCCTATATGGAATGAACAAATCACTCATGAAACAAAATGAAGAGAGTTCATTACCAATGCATCAGGCCATTCACCTGTTTACAGTTGCTGTATCAGTCTAATAGATTAAATCCACTGTCATTTTAATACATGATACAACTTTTTGAACACTTCATCAAATCACTGATTGATAGAAGGTTATAGGTATGGATACAAGACTTGGCTCTATATAGTGCAATGATATCAGAGAACCAAGATATCTAATGATACAAAATGATCATCATCAGGTAATTTCTCTAATGACATCCATCAATCAAAAAGCTGCAAAGTGATTAAATCTTTACGATATCCTCACCTCTTCCACAGCAAACATGCATAATGTAGTTGTATATTGACTACTCTTGCCACAACAGATTGCCTACTGACCCATCAAGGCAAAAGCAACCACGAATAGACGGGAGACTTGAAAATTCCTGGGCATGTCACGAAAAGGAGGTCAGCTGAGAATTGGGGTCACCTCTGACACACACAGACAAGGAGAAAGGACTAGTCTCATTCCATGCTACTACATATTGTACAATTGTGACTACTTGGGACTCAACACAGGCATTATGATATTTCTCTCTTTTTTTTTTTAAATTCTTAAAGGCAGTCATGCAAGCTGTTTTGTCATTCACTCATGCAATGGCTCTGAGAAACAAAATCAGCCCTCAATCTCTCCCCCACCCTTAACATCTTTGATTCTCTGAGAATAACAAGAATTGGCTCATATCATTTACTCCTACAAACTGGCTCATAATTAGCATCTACTCCTGCAGGCTTTAGAACATTGAGAATATTCAGTATGTTTCATCTCTTCCTTCTCTTTAATTCTGAAGAATATCTGATGTGATTCAACATATTAAACTTGTAATGTTATTAGCTCTGAATGTTATGTATAGATACTTTTTTCTACATGAGTGTATTATATATTCCATATATAACTCAATTTCATTAACCATGAGCAGACACAAACAGGTGTAGAGATAAAGGTCCTGTAACAGTGTTTGTTATCTGTTTGTTTGGGGGGTTTTTTACCATCAAACTTATATGACACATAACAAGTTTAATTGTACCTCATCAAGTACAAAGTACTTGACAGTAATCTTAATGAATGTTGATACATGTAATTATTAAATCTATATGATATACAATAAGGTATTGTACATAAAGAATAGGGAAATCAACTATTGGTAATTACTTGATTTACATTTTTTTAAATCTTTGAAAAAAAGTTTTAGTTGATCAATTTATGAGATACAAAATCTAAGTATGTCAACATTATGCAGTTAACTCAGGTTTCCTGCAAAACTGTCCTAGACATGCTGGCCATTTTCATCAAAATGCATTCTCCCAGCGCTGTCACTAAATCGACAGCAAGCTTTCGACATGCATGTTTCAAATGGCACATGTCGTCTCCTTTGCATTAAGCCCCGAGATTTAGAGTATCCAGGAAAAGCCAGATTAGCGAGATCCCAAATGAAGTTCATGTTGATCTGCGAAGAACCCATATATTTTGGAAGGAAAAGCCGGGGCAAAGCAGCGGGGCTAATGATCGAACAGCGTGCATGATCAGGAAATAAATGCAGATTGAACTTGGAGAGCGGATAGTTATCAAGTCTATTGCTCTTATTTGTGTTAGAGAGAGAAAAAAAAAACTATCATCTGTGATGCATTCTACGTCTTTTTTTTCCCCTGATCAGTAATTCACGCATCTCATCTAGTTCCCTGTCCATTATATGCTACCCTCAACGTGACTTCAATTTGCCTGGGAATCTGAAAGAAATGTCCTTCACGAGATATAGTTGTTATTTAATAAGACTGTTTTCAGTCGTAGATTTATCAAATTTATATGCTTTGTGTGTATACATTTGTTTGTTTATTTTTAGTGTGAAAGTTCAAACACGAATTGATTTTGCATAGAGTTTGTATTTGTGTGTATGTGGTGGGTGTAGGAAATGTGGTTTGTAGCCTGTACGCTCAACTGTTGATGTTGTTTTGTGTTTTTTATAGTATATTACTTTTTTTCTGTATGATTTGTTTATTATAATATGTTCCTGTATCACGTGATGTAACTGTTTTTAAGACGCACGGACTTGTGGAATAACAGCCTCTGGCTGAAACAAGTGACCGTATGGAAATAAAATGAATGAACGAATGAACGAATGAATGAATTTGGCCCTGAAAGCAAATCTATGATGCAACAGTCACTATGCAATATTACACTCGCCCATGCGCTGATGGTTCAGCTATAGGCTGCTCCCTTTATGAATGACGATATGCATAGCATGAGCAATAAAATGACAGTAATATATAATGAGGACGAGGACACAGCAGGGATATGCATGTATATCTAATTGGGGCCACTGTCCTTCACTCTCTGACTGCAGTTTTACCGAGGAAAGGGCAAGCCCATTTCTATAATCGTACCCCAGGGGTCAGGCAAGGGTCAAAGCCGAAGCCTGGCTAAATAGCGTGCCCTGCAGCTGTCTTCTCACGCGGCGGCGCCCCGATGCTTCATTTCCAACAAAACCCCTGGCCAGACAAGTCTAGCAGCTACACGTATCTCTCCCTCACTCAGTCCCTCTCTCCCAAGATATTGGAGACTTTATTTTGGCTGGACACAATTTTCGATGTTTGATGGGGGAAATATTTAATGAGTGTCAGCTGGCAAAATGGCCAGACGTAACGAGGCAATATACAAACTGTGCAGGGATCATTATGGAATACTATATGAGTGAAAACATGTGCAGATATCCCCGGCTGTTGTGGATGAAAGGAATGGAAGTAGAGAGTTGAGAAACGGACGGAATAGCAGTGACACAACGTCACAGAAAAAAACAAAGAACAGGGAAAAGCAGGAGGTGGAGGAAAAACAAGGGCCAAGGCAGGGTGAGGCAAGGAAACTGGGCAAATTGACATAATACTTACAGACAGATAGACAGACACACATACACACACACACACAAACAGGTCTGCATACATCGTAGCTTATCTTTCGTTCATTCAACTCAAGGGGAGACGCAGCAACCTGGCTACATACGTACACCCTTGCATTCAGGAGTCCATTAAAAATTGAAGTGCGAACCAACGGCTCACACACCGCTTTTTCATTACCACAACCACCATTGTACTACATGTACCATACCAAGCAGCACTCCCATTTAATGACCTATTTTCCTCTTTACCCTCCTGTAAAGATGAAAAAGAGGGTTTTCCACATTCACACTCATGAAGAAAAAAAATAGATTACATGCATCAGCATGCTTCTCTTATTCCAAATGCAAATGCTCCTGGCAACAACTGAAAAATAAATCCTAAGTATTGAGGACACTGAGAAGCAACCCTCAATAAACCCTGTTAATTCCCATTGATTATTGATGTAAAAGAGACGGGGGGGGGGGGGGAGGTGAGAGAGAAGCACAAAAATACAGAAGGAAAGAAGGGTGCTCTTAGCCCTACAGTATTACAGACACATTCTTGAAAACCCATGCAGGATTTATAGATACAATGCTGCTTGACAGTGAGGGCCATTCAAGCTCCGCAGATCGGACCAGACCAGAAAGAGTGGAGGAAGAACGATGGGGTAAGTATGAATGCAGAGCTCCAGAGAGAGAAATGGCCCCAGGTGTGGCGCGGCAGGCCACGGTGCCAGCGAGAAACCACAGGATTTGCCGCCCGCCCCCGACAAAAGTTCCCCTCTCAATACGCTCACCGATGTGTGGTGTATGGCCAGTCAGTAAGGGACCAAGGGGGTTTTTCAACAGAGTGTGGTTTCACCTCAACTATAGATCAGATCCGTACTGAAGGAGTTCGAAGAACTGCAGTAAATCTCCCATCCCCTTTCTTTTTACAGCAAAACTGAGCGGAGCGGCAAACACCCCATTCAACTAAGCATTGATCCCTAGGCACAACCCACCCACTACCAGTTTTCTCGCAGTCTCTTTTTTTACTAAAGCTTCCATGAAATATTCTAAATGAATCTACCAGTGTGGCAACTTCTCCTCTGATCAGCATTCCATAGCTTATTATAACAGGTCTCGCTTCACACACTCGTAACCACAAACCAGTGTTATGAAATATAAGCATTCAGAAAGAACAACACACGGTACAGCATGCGACATCAGATTATCCATCAGATATTCATCCACAAACCCCAGTTTAATTTAATTGTATTCATTTTTCATTTCTTTCGTGTACCAGTAATTGCATCTTCGCGAAATGGTGTAGACCTAAATCTTTTACACAGCACACTGCTGGTTAAAATTCATAAACCACTCATTTGTAAACCACTTATTTGGTGAGTTTGATGAGTATGCTTGAAACTAAAATTACAGATCATGAGGGACTGAAATATGCCTGCAATACTAAAAGAATTTATCAAAATACTGGTCGGTTTGTTTTTTCAGTAACGACAACAAATCAAACTCTTTGTTTTTGTTGTTGTTTGTTTTTGTTTTTGTTTTTGTTTGTTTTTTTTTTGTGTTTTTTTTTTGGGGGGGGGTTGTCTTAGTTAAGATTGACATTGAAGGTAGCTGATTTCCATCCTAGAGAGAGAGAATACATATGGTAGGCACATCATAACATACAATTCATCTTGGAAATGAGGCATCCATCTGCTGGGGAAAGACATCCCCCTTAGAACAGTTGGGGGGAAAATGACTTAAACATTCACAATCACATGAAAATCTCAAAGAATACTCATTATTCATCCCCTAACCCACACGTTAAAGTCTAATAATTCTCAGCGATTTGGGTGGGCTTTACGAAAAGGGACTTCTTTCATCCCAAGCACATGATTCCTCTCAATAGACATGATCCTCAGACCTGGAATGGATATATAGTACCAATCCTCAAACTAAGAATGGATACATGTAGCTCCATATCTATCAATCTCATACTGTACTAAGCTGCTCAAGCTCAGAGACAAAAAACAAAAAACAAACAAACAAACAACAACAACAAAACAAATTTGAAACCATTCTCCATACTCCTTAACTTCTACATGCGCATCTCCTTTATACATACACCAGAGTCATCTCCCCCTATCTTTTTCTGTATTCTCTCTCTTCCTAAGATCTGCTTGCTTCAAACGATAACACTCATATATCTTCATATCAGTAACAGCAGTGCTGAAACACTCAAGTTCAGTTCCATGAATTCCCTCTTTGCCGGTAACGAATTCACTGGTGCATGTAAACATTTTTCCATTATTTCCCCCTCAGTCAGAGTGAAGGACTGCATCTACAATGTACTTGTATGTGCATTAATCTTGACTTACAGGGCATAGGAATTATCTAAAGATATATTCTTTTGTGTTTTGTGGTTTTTTTTTATTGAGAATAAAGTAAGTTGTGTGCAATATCTTATGAATACATTTACCTAGCAATATAATTCTACTTGACTTTCTCATTTAGAATTTGTATATTTTATCTCAGATGTGTTGTCTGCAACATCAGACAAGCGTTCTGGTCATTTGTGTCCATGAATAGTCAATCTTGACATATAAGCAACTTGGCTACACTATGGATGTCTTTAAAAAAAAGAAAAGTGTTTCTGCAAGCATTACACAGGAGCACTGTGTTCACAGCTTCATTATGTACACAGTGCAAACTTTGCAATGATTTATGCACAGGAACTGCTGTTCAAACACAAACAAAAATTTGCACCGACCTATGCAGGAAAACAAAGTGGTATCAGGGTATGTAATCAAAGTGAAAATGCTATAATTTTTTTTTAAATGAAAAAAATGCTTGTGATATGAGAATAAAATATCTAGAATTAGGCAAGTCATTTCCATTCCTGCCTGGAAAGACGCTTGGCACAGCCAGCCAGTCTCCGCATGCACGCATTTCTCCCCTATACCCACCCCCTTCTCATTTTTTAATTTCTCTTTTTTTAAATGTCTATCGCCATGGGAATCTCTCTGGCAAAGGTGGGCAAGAAATCCATGTTTCGTTTCTCCATGCCCACATACACCGCCGGTGTCACTCGCAATTTCCTGCAGCTCGGCCCAATATCTTAATGCTGGCACCCCGCAGCCCCCGGTTTCAGCTAACCTCTGTGTCGCGTCGCGGATCAGGATTTCTCTTGCTCTCTCCAGCCGTCTTCTGGTATTTCTGAAGTGCAGGCAAAACTTTGATCTGGGTGCATAATTTTTCTTGCCTGGCATGGTCCCTCGGGAAGGGAGGCTCTGTAAAATCAACCACGTCTCCGTTCTGTCATCACTAAACATGGCTCCAGTGTATAAGACATGATTTCACTGCTCAGAGAAAATGCAGAATGACATTGGACAACTTCCAGGATGCTCTTTAAAATATATTTTGTACCTTGCCGCTCCATGTTCAAGGGGACTTAAGCATATAAACAGAAAACAATCCAAGAAAAGAATACAATTTTCAGCAGAATTAGAAGTTCTTTCAAAACCTTACACAGTGTACATGACAAGAAGTCATCTTGTACAATAGAAGAACATGTTCTTACAAGTGTTGGTACCTCCCTCACAAATGTTTACATTCATTATACCAAGAGCACAAGTTAAAGGTAAGATATTTTTAGCTTGGGGCAATACAACCAAAAGTAGATCCCCCCCCCACAAAAAAAAACAACAATAACAACAACAACAACAAACAAACAAACACACACACACACACAAAACAAAACAAAAACAAAAAAGAAGTTGGGGCTATTTGACCTTTGACACTATGTTATTAAAAAGTCTCACAAAAGAGCTGTTTTGGTTACATATACCATTACATCACTCGTACACTACCCACTCTTTCATTTCTGCCTAAAAAGCCATACACTGTAGTTTATAAGGTTTATCTCCCTCCAAATAAATCCTTTGGGATAGCTTTCAGAACTTTGTGATTGCAACTTGGACTCAAAGATCGTCTAGCAATAGCATGAAGTCACAATGTAATTCTCACAACATCTCCGTTCACCACCATGTGGACACCTTGTGAGTAAGACCTACAGTACACCAGTATACACATTTGCAGCAGTGCTGGCAAATGGCTCAGAGCCGGGATATATTGTAAATATATGCATGTTTGATCAGTGTGATCTATCTTTCGTGTCGCCTTCTTCTCCTTCCCAATCAAGCAGCCAGCACACCCAGGTCGTCTCAGTGATGTGGGTTCAGTACCATCTGGTGAAACCCAACCTCACTCCAATCCCAACGATCCCGACGATGCTCCTCATCTGATCAGGTGTAGGGGCCCTCATAGCCCCCCCCCCCCCCCCCAAAAAAAAAGATTGTGAAGTCATTAATTAGGCGACGCGAGAGATGAAACGCGACTTCCTTGACACACTGCAGCGTCGAGCAGAACTGACGGTCCGCGAGCGGGAGCCGAAGAATTAGTCCCTAAATGTGCCGTTTCGGAAGCGGGCGCTGTATGCTCATCGAGGAGGGAGGGGTTTTGTAAGGAAAACGAAACGACAAACAGACACTTAACGCCCAACGCCCCCTCTCATTTGGGGATTGCACTCAATTGCAGCTACAGTAGTTTTAGTTGCCATAGCAACAAATGAGATGCAACTGCTCTAACAGCTGATTGGTTGTCACTGAACTCCTGTTATGATACAAACAACAATTGTAAATGTCCACTGTCATACACTGCTTTATATCTTCTTTAAAATGTCTGCGTAAAATTTGTCTTTGCATCACACAAAGGTCCTTTCTACAGTACTACTGCATGCTTGCCCTGTTCCTTCTACCATGACGAACTGTGTTTGATGTCATTATATTATGCTATTGTATTCAAGTGAAAACAACCAAATGGACTAGTGAATCATTAATGAGTCTTGTTTGATTAAATGCTGACTGGTCCATCGTTATTTTCATGCGGGTTCTGCTCTGCTAGCCACTGGTCGACTTGTGGCTGGTTGGTTTTTCTGCTAACTTGGAATACTGATGAACAAACGCGAGCCTCACTATACCACATAGAATAGATTAGTAAATTAAATTCAGCAATTCAATTTAATCATTCAGGTACATACACGTATGTAAGTACACAGCCCTTGAGCGGTTTTAATGCGTCAGTTTTGACCTGCACCATGCAAACACTTTGCCCGGACAAAACGTTGACAACAAATTTCATCTACATCAGCAGGTTTGTAATCTGCTCCGTCCAAGGCACGCTATAGGAAGGAATCGTCTGAGTGAAATCTTCCAAGTAAGTTCTGATTTGGGCCAAATTTGGAATGGATGTGTGTGTTGGGAGAACAGGCACGAGGAAGCTGATGTCTGGTTCGTAAATCTCGTGCTTCTCTGAGACAAAGGCTAACCTGCCTAATGCCCAGACTGAGGTGGAGCCCCCTGGGGTCACACACTTTCTGCAATATCACAGCTTGTGCTATACTAAAGTCGTCTATTTAATCAGTCTATGATATATTGTAATCATAATGTACAGTATACAAGATCATAATGCATAGACCATAAATAAACTAACAATGCACACATAAACACCCACATACATTACATACAACTGCATACAGCTCTGTATATAAGACCTGGGCCCTGTTTTTAATATCAAATGGATATAATCGATAATAAATCCCCTTAACACACAGGCTGCCATAGACTTATATGATAGAAATCAACTTAAAACAGGGCCCTTGTATCTCAAATTTTGGTGAAAATGATTTTTTAATCAATTGTCCACTTATCAATTTGACCAAATCATAGCTCTCTAACCCCAAAAATGAAGCCACCAACGTAGGTCAAAGGAAAGGCAATCCCATTTGTAATAGTTCTTTGGCTGCTATGTTTGTTTGCTGTTGTTTTTTTCACTCTCCTGAACTTTTGACATTTTTTAGATACACGGTTTTGTCGCCCCAACAGTGATATAATACACATTATTATGTGCATAAATTCTTGAGACTATGATGTCAATATCAGTGCTCCTGTGCAGTTAATTCACACAAGTTTTTTTTTTTTCTCCCCCTTCAATCAAAACTATTTTTTCTGAGCGAAAGTAAGAATCAATGTGAAGCACTAGGAGAATCCAGAGCACGTGTACACACTGCATGACTATGAGCACGTACACAATTTGGTATTGATTATGACAACAAAAAGGTGTTTTTATCTGCTTCTACACACCTTATCATTTTGTATGATTGACTTCACAATAATTCTTATTGAACGATGAACTATTTTCAGAAGTAAAAGTGTTTAACAATGCAGTGGACGTCCATCAGTTTGGAGCATGTGATCGCAAAATGCTTTATACCAACAAACTGCTAATATTCTGCAAATTTTCTCTAGTTCACAAAATCAAGGATGATCAATCATCACATTGCTTTGCACTCTTTATACCTTGTATCATGAGTCAAATTTTGCTGTAATGTCAAAAACAGCATTTTACAGCAATGAATTTGCGCTGAGTCGAAGAGATTCGACCCCATGGTATTTAGAGTTTGAATTTGAAATAAAATCAATCAAAAACATTTTTTTTTTATCAATGGTTGAGCTGCATTGCACAACAGCAAATACATTTGAATGATTAACAGACACCTATTTCTGTCAAAACTCAAGATATTAAAAAAAAAAAAAACATCACGTAGCAAAGGCCATTGAAATTCACCACGTCTGCTGATGCGAGCCAGATATGCCACTGTATATATGCAGGCACGTCATTGGCAATCCACTTTGGTGGCCAAATGGACAGTGGGTTACCCATGCAAATTATAGCAGCATACTTACAAATACATCAATACAAGCATATACTGACAGATATAAATCATTACCATCCCTCCATTCTCTTTTTTTTCCCTTTTTCTTTTTTTGTCATGAGGGGATAAACCAATAATGTACATGCACAAAGGATCGCCAAGCTATGTAGAATCCCATTATCTACGCTCCAACCACCCTTTTTGTACCATGCATGCATACAGGCTTGAGTAGATGCACTAGGGCTATACCACCTCTCCTTGGGGCTGTCTGCTGGTTTTAGCAAGAAGGGCTTTTTCACTGCGGGAGGAGAGACGAGAGGCGGTGGTAGTGGCGGTGTTGGAGTATGCGAACAGGCCGATACGACAGTGAGGTAAACATTGATCCTGTGTGTGGTCACGTTTTGTGTGGCCCTGCCTCATTGGGCCCCTCCACGGCACAATTGGATGAGGTCTGTTCTTTCTCATCACGCCAGCACAGAGATAATGCCATTCCTACTCATCAATAATCTCATTCTGCCCATTGAGAGGATAGAGAGAGAAAAGGCTTTCACATTTATCTCTTTTCTCTCAACTCACTCTCCCTCTCCCTCTCCCTCTCTAACACATCTATATCCCTCTCTTTCATCAATGATACATGTAGGCAAATGTATTCAGGAATGAGCTTCTTTTGTCGTGGAAAAACGGGTCAGTTACGACTGACGAGGAAGTCTCCTGTGGAGGTTTAGTCTACCTGAGTGCAGGAGTTCCTTTTACACTCTCCAATAGTCGAACATACAGTGTGATTATTACGGTGACTCCGGGGAGTGTTTTGTTTCACTTTGACTCACTACATTGTAGGTGGACTCAAAGCAAACTCTCACTTCAAGAAACAACAGAGGATTTCCTCCCCTTGAAGACTAGAGTGTCATAAAGTGATCATTATGATAACATTGACATTTTATCCATGCTACAAAATTGATGTAGGTATACATGTAATGCACTGCTTGCTGACTTTATTGTCTGACTCACTCCAAAAATTGGTCATTTCAAGCAACACTTTGTATATTCCTACTATATACATGTAGGCCTAGATGTTGCATATATGCATGACAAATTGACAGGTTATTTTTATCGCAAATGGAAGAATTTCTTCAGTGTTAAAGGGTGTATACAGTTCTGGTCGAGGGTGAGGATTTAACTTTTTAATAACGTTTTGTGAGATATTCAGAAACCACTATATAAGACGTGAAAGAGCATGCAGTTCTAAGGGGTATCAAATGTTTATTTGATGAAAATCGGTTTTGAAATGGCTGAGATATCCAAAAACAAGGTGAAACAAAGAGATCCCAATAAAGTTGTGGCATGTCGCCTTTTATTATTAGCACTCTTTTGGATATCTTAGCAATTTGGAAACCAATTTTCATCAAATAAACGTTGAATCCTTCATAAAATTACATGCTCTTTCATATTTCATAAGAGGCCTTTCATTATCTCACTTAGGAATGTTCAAAACATGAATCCCCACTTCAACCAGTACTGTGCAGTCCCTTTAATGCACTCACAGACAATAGAGTACATACAACTGTAGGTATGTCTCCCTACTCACATTGATTCTTGCATGCAATCACCCCCTACTGGGGGAACCAACCAAAATATTACATGGCTTCGAAGTCAAGTACACAGACACGACAGTCGCTTGCAATATTATCTCTATGACTTCCACAGCATCTATTCACTATGTAGCTGTGGGAGATACAAAGCACATACACGCACTAATGAACTATGCTATAAAAACAAAACAAAAAATTCCTGAATACAAACAGTCTTTGTTAAACTCAACAGAAGACTGTCAGGATGACGCCACTGTCGTAACTGCCGAAACCGAGTCGCGACAGACCAACGTTTGGAGAACGCTAAGAATCATCTGGAGTAGCAAGAGTGTTTTGTTCTCGGCTCACTGTATCAATTTACAACAATACAGTCATTGACAGTACTGATTGTATGATACAGTACATGTAGGCCTACAGTGTGTATGTATGTATGTACAATGTATGTAATTAATGTACACATGTGTTAATATGCCAATAACTCCCAGTACTACATTTATACAGTGTACGTGTACTGTATATGGCACTCTGTGACTGTGAGAATGACGGCATACAGGCACATGTTGTTATGAAATAAAACCATGGAATAGTAGTAAATTTGTTATATTCTGCCAAGAGCCAATACTCTGCGGTTGCTACATTGTATCATACAGGTTTTTTGTAAGTAAATAGGTACAGTAAATATTGATTCTTTTTTTTTTGTCTCGATATTAGTAGTACAATATAACTAGCAAAGACATAATTAAACCTCTATAAACTTGATCTGCAAAACATCTTTTCAGACATACGAATTAGCAGACAATGTCTATTGAAGTACAAAAGACAACACCATGGGAAACAGGTCTAGGGCAATTACCCCCTGGGCAATTACCCCGCACCCTTCCCCTGGCCCTAATCCTAATCCTAATCCTGAACCTAACCCTAACCCTAACCCAAACTCCTAACCCTAAACCTAACCCTAACCCTAATCTTTACTCTTACCTTACCACTAACCAGTATTTGGCCGGGGGGTAATTGCCCTCCGGGGGTAATTGCCCGGATACGATGGGAAAGACACAATCATTTACAAGTCTGGCAAATTTGGAGTACCTAAAAATTGTTTAAAAACTGTCCACGATTGTTGCCATTCAACTTGGGTTTTGTAGAACTTTAGCCCTACGTGTAAATGTATCCCCTAAATCACAGAACCAGTGGTGGATGTGAAATGACGAAGGCACATAAATATATGTACGGTTTATAATATGCCTCATATTCAAAAGATGCCATAATGTTTGATTACACTTGTACTTTGCTAGTAATCAAGACCCAGATAGAGCCATACGACGAGCATTACCTCACAGCACAATGTAAACATAATCAGATATCCCACAAGTAATTCCTAGAAGATGAGAATTACCAGCCACCATAGCACGTCCGCCCTTTTTTTCCTCCTTCCAGAAGCTAAATTAATGAATGAGTATTTCCTCTCCAAATGTGGAAGTATGAAACGAGAGATTGAGGAGGAAAGGAAAATAAAAAAGTAAGAGAGAAATGAGGGGGGGGGGAAGAGAGGAGAATTTTCAGGAAGTGTATTACAGTGCTCCCGTAAGAAAATATAGTACGAGGAACAAGCCGGGAGGCGCTCCCACATTCTAAGTTTTGACTGCCTCTCTCCAGGAAATTATCAATCTGGGAAGCAGGTCGCGGGTCCTAATAACCCCAAGCCTGTGTGTGAGAGCAGAAAGAGAAGAGCCCCCTTCTCGGCTACGATCTGTCAGGTCATCTCTGGTGATGAAGCGCACCATGTGTTGGAAGTGCATCCACACATGTTCACGATTACAATCTCCCAAGCAGGAGAGTGATGTGGGGGGGGGGGGGGAGGCAAAGGAGAAGGGAGGGAAGACAACTTAGGTCATCATGCCTCAGTCTTGAAACCACACACACACAGATACACACACAGAATGTCAAACACGGCAAAATGACATAACACATAAAAAGAAAGTCCTACAAGGCACGAAATACGGCTGGCTGAAACTGGGTATGGAGTTGCTTCATGACATCTAGTACAAATGCTGTGACTTTACCACATGGACTCCTTCTTTTCTATCCTTGATGATACAAAGCTTTATGTCGATTTCTTTTAAAGCCATGCCCAATACCTCAAGAATATTCTTACATTACACAAACAAATGACTCACAACAAAACATGAAACCACTATTAAGAGATTGATGATCAAAGGCGACACAGACAAGTACAGCTGTAGGGGCTTCAAAATACAGAACTGTATCATTAACATATACACTGCAAGCATCCAGTTACATGTACACAATTACATCTCTCAGTCATTAAACGAGCATACAGTGTTCATGTTCCGCTGGAATGGCATGTTGGTGGCAGTACTTGGTTTCCCAAGGGTCACACCATAAACTCAATTCAGAAAGTCTGTTGACATTTCTAATGCTGGTTCCACACCTTCGGAATAAGGGAATTGACTTCTGCAGCAGACCTTTTCAATGCCGGACAAAAACCAGCGCAAAGGAGGACTTAATAAGTTGCATGTACAATGCTTTTAAACATTGCATTTCGGCAACTAATCATTCACCAGACAGAAATCAATGTGCTTAACACCAGAGACTTTCAGGGGATGAACATGTGATGAATGGGGCCATCACGCCTGTCGAATGCATAATGGCCCAGTGCATGAGGGGAGTGCAGAGTGGGAGAAGCACTGGAGAAACATGGCAAGATTAAAGATGTCGCCCAGGCCTTTTGAGGGAGGAGGGGGAAAAAAAGTGCAAGCGCCTCCAAGCACACACAGGGCAAGAAGACTTCCTCCTTCCTCTGAGCTCACCAAACACATCACAGCAGGGGTAGATGGCGGAGCGGGTCACTTTCCCATACTCGAGAGCCTCAATCCACCCCTCCCGGCTTGCATTACCTGCCAACGGGCACAGGCTGATGGCAGCCTTCGGTTTGAAAAGCTGCTGGAAACTTTCAACCCCCACCCACATCCTTACTCATCTAATTCTAAAGAAGAAAAAAAGAATGTCTAGCCGAATTACATTTTCTGGGAACAATCTCTCAGCACTGTTATTCAGAAAGTGGGGATGATGATTGAGTGCGGTTATGCAAATTTTATTTACCATCCATGCTTTACACAAGAGGAACAGAGGCTCAGCTTGGGGGACTTGCAAAAATCTCATCCTGTATCCCATCCTTCAGCCTCCTCCCCCCCCCCCCTCCCCCCCCCCCCCTTTCTTTCTCTTCCTTCTCTCCCCGGGAATCCTCACAAGCACAAGACAAATATCCCAATTTATTTTGTCTCCACTGACCTATCGGCAATGAAACTTCAATTTGCAACATTCGCGCGCTGTGCGTCATACCGGCCAGCATGCATCGGCGCGGAGAGAAAGGTAATCTGTCTTGGTAAAAATCTCCTTAGATCTGAGACTCGCCAGTGAGGTAGAGTTTCTCAAATTACGGGAGAAAGCATGTGCCCACTGGCACACACGCACAGGGCCTGCTCGTAACCTTTCAGAAAGTGCATTCGCTGTCACACCCACAAGCAATTTCCCAAAAGATGCTGCGCTGTGAGAGTTGGGCAGAATCTTTTCTTCCCTTCTCCACTCACATCCCGGAGTTTTTCAACAACTCTTTGTCTGGATGAATTGTCTAATCTTTTCTCTCCGGAATGAAGACAATTCATCTTGACTACCAAATGCGACAGTTGTTGATTCTATGCATATGAAGCTTTCGCTAGTCATTTTTTTCTCTGATGAGGAAATTCCTGATGTTGTGAGTTTATGACAAAATTTCAACCTGTTGATAAAAACTAGATTCAATCTCTTCATTTCCTATTCCAAGGTGACAGAAGCATTAATTGATGTGTGAGTGCATTAATTGATGTGTGAGTGGAACTTAATTTCATGTAAATAACTGCAGAACTCAATTTGTCATGTGGACTTTGCAGATAACAAAGAAAAAAAAAAAGAGTTGGTATGTCTGCAAAACAAAGCGAATAATACACAGCCAAGCCCTCGACCAGAGGACCAATCACCTAACATAAAAAGCTACCAGGACTTCCTGGAGTCAAACGAGACCTGTACCCACCCAGTCCGGAGCGTCTACCTTTACCGTTTATCCTTGCCTTCCTGAGCAGAACTTCCTACCACGAGAAAGATTAGCCTAGAAACCAATACCCGAGCGAGCGCTATACACTCGCATCTCGTCAAGCTAACTAACGGGGACCAGCACTTTGCACAAGCGGGATATCCAATAAAAAAAAAAAAAAACCTGTGGAAGGAATGCTGGCACCACAAGAGGAAGTTTATATAGCTGGTGTCCAAATTGATACACTCAGCACCAGGATAAGCAGCGGCAAGACAAAAGGCAGCGCACAGCAGAGCTCTCCCATCTCTGTATCAAGTGCCCTTTGTTAATCGGCAAGCTGGGAGTTGGCTTACGCTTTCTATGAAGACCATGAAAACACTCAACTTTTCCCCCATAGTTTCAGCATCCCATTTGGTTAAATGCAGGGGACTCCATGATGAAAGTGACAGCATTTACCCGTGTACACAAGTGGAAAGTCTAACTTCGCTTTTAGCATAGTATACCTGCTGAGCGAGGAATAAGAAGTGGATGCATTATTAAAGGACAAATATTCATTTACATAATTTTAAGAATGACATCACCAATGTGGCCTCTGTTTCAGTCATTGCTCTAGCGCTGATGGCAGACACGGGGGCTTAGATCAATTTGGGTTGCGTTCAGGTGCCAAGGTTACTTCTGATCACCCTCTGCCAACAATAACTGACAAACGGTTATTCATCCAGGCAGCTACGCAGGGGGGAGTGCGCTTCATATACAGATGCGCAAAGGCAGACCTGTCATGCGGCGCATTAGGGCATCCATCGATGCTAAGCTAAAAATAAGGAGTTTCCTTTCGGGGCTTTCGTTCCAGCCTTAGCATCGCTGGGAGAGGGTTAAGTCCTGTAGGCTCCTCGTCACTCCGTGACACATGTTCGGTTTGCACACGCAGCCACTTTCGTCAAATATCCTTCCTCGTGTATGAAATCAATCAAAGGTGTGGGGGCAACCACGTCAGATGACTCTACCTCACTCAAGCATTGCTTACAAAGCCCTGCTCCCAAAGCAGAGCTAAGCCGAGCTCAGCTACACCTTCCAAGATTGACTGTGACCTATATCTGAGCCACACAGGGCTTGGTAGGGGGTTGGAGAAGGGGGATGGGGGATGGGGGGGGAGGGGGGATAAGATGAGATCTAAAAGTGAGGAATTGACCCAAAATGCTTCCATCTGGTGAGTGAGAATAGTGATTAACACAAAAGTAATTTGCTTTCTAGGCAAAGCTAGGGTTGTCACAAGATTGCCTGAATTCGGTTCTGGCAGCACAAAAGTCAGGAACGAAGCAAGGTGAACGAAGGGAGTGGTTTGCATCAAATCTAATCCCCATCTACTCCACAGGAACTGGCTGGCAGGAACAGCTGCGAGGTCAAGTCGGATAGTCTGCCCAACTCCACGCACCTCTGAATGTGGAGCAAAACTCAAAGTGGAAAAAAAAAAACACTCGCTGGGCGTTGGCACTGTTTTCCAATCTTCACTGGCATCTCAATGAGTGAGAATGGCTCTCAAGTCAGTCCTGATTTTACCACACACTCGAGATGGACCATAAAGAGGGCTCTATGGGTGTCAGTATCTGAATCCAAACAACAGCACACACATCACACGAGTCTCAAAGGAGATTCACTAATTCGAACCCTCATATATGCATACATCAACACCATATTCCAATGAAATTGAGAGCTTTTATTTTTCCCGGATAGCATCTTATCTCAGCTTGATTTGAAGCCAACGTCAGAGAAAGAGAAACGGCAAAAAAGAAAGAAAGAAAGAAAGCAATCTGGGCCAGTGGGGGATAGACTTTCTCAAGCAGAAGGAAAGCTAGGGTAAAATAACTGCATGCCAGGCAGAGCAGGGTAATCTGAGGCTTGGCTGGGGAGACATGTCGCGCCAGTAATCAAGCAGAGTAACTCAGCACCAGAGTAAATCATGCACGATCACACACAATCATTTGGGGAAACAAAAAATCTCTGAAGGCCTTGTCCAACCACAGAGAAAGACTAATTTACACACCTCTCACAGCGCGCATTCATCGAGCGGAGCTGTCGTGGCGACAGCGGAGCTCGGCTTTCAGACGAACGGGCAGAACAAACAGCAGAGGCCTATGGGGCTCGGCCCCAGTCTATAATGGATGGAAAATGCGGGTCCCTTCACCGCAGAGCTGCGGGTAGGGTACGTGTACACAGTACGGTACAATGGTGCAGAACACACGGGCTTTCTGTATGCGCATTAGCATACATAAAATCTCCCTCTTCCCGCAGTATTCAATGTCTCAATCCCTACCGAGCGTACGCTTTCAGCGAGTGTACCAGAACGCTTGTTTCCAGTGGAACAAGAAATAGTCATCGAAATTCTTCACTTATTAATATACACTCGTAACAAATGTTATTTATCAGCTTTACAGTAAATGCTGCATATGAAATATTTGCTTCTCCGATGGCAATACAATATAACACTACATACACGGGAGAATCGCACGAGATTCTGTCACCATCGCAGAGAAACACACGCACACAAGACACAACGGGATATTTAGAAAAACTACTCACCGACTTGCAGGACATTTTCCACTGCTCCGTTTTCTAATAATCTCACTCCTCTTTGGAAAGGTAATTTCTGATATTCACTTTCACTCACTGTTGAGTGATGAAGGGATGAATACATACAAATATCCTTCTCATTCCGAGGAAATGACCAGTAAACAATCCGTGTTTGAACCGGTTCTGGAATACGAGAAAACCGTTCCTCCACTTGCTGAAAAGGAATATTTAACGCCACAACCTTGGCGCTGATGTCCAACAAAGATTCCGGAAAATATATGGGTCCATTTTCTTTATGTTTAGAACAGTTTGATAGGCCAAATCTGTGGCCATTATGCGGAGAGAACTCGCCGCAGTGTCGCTTGGCTGCCGCCATTGGGAATATTGGACTTCGCGAATATTTCGATCCGTATAGTAAAGCACGTAGCCGGTCGTTCCAGAAGCAATTCGCTAGGCGAGCGCGAGCGCTAGCATAGCGGTCCGCTCGCGAGCTGTCGATCGCATGTACTGTGTTGAGTGTGATCAACGGTGTGTGAGAGACAGCCAAGGCGCATGCGTGCGAGTAAAGTTGCACTTTAAACGACTAACTGCGCAAGCTCAGATCAATTAAGCCTCATTAACATAAGTAAATAACAATAACAGTGCGTACCGCTTCCTGTGAAGTTTGCCGACATACGTCCATCGTATAGTTGTACTTTCAGGCGCTGCGAATAATCTTCACCAGCCGCAGTTCTTTTCGCAACGATTTTGTACCCACCTGACACGAACAAACGCAGCAAACAAATGAAGAGAAATATAAACGCAAACATGCCTGCCGCCAAGTGACGTAGTTTTATTGAAATGTGAGAGAGGCAACCAACACTTGCTGGTAGAACATAAGCTAATGCGCAATGCGGTGTCATGCGAAACGCAAAATAGAAGTAGGGCCTATACGATCTTTTGTTCTACAAAGCCAGAAAGGCTTATTCTGGTATGTTACATACTTGAGAACTCTCCCATCTTCATCTGCTCTTTCCATGCTCTTCTCATTATTAGAATCTGTACTGTCAGCTTTGATTGCAGTTGTGGAGGGAGAACTCGTGGTCATTCATTGAAGCTTGGAAAACGGTATGCTAGATTGGATGTGAGGAAGTACCTTTTGCCAACAGAGTGGTCGATATGTGGAATTCTCGACGAGTATTGGAAGAATTGTGTATTTGACTAGAAGTGACTACTACCCTAGGCCCTTGGTCTCAAGCAGTTTTTCTGTCTTCTCGGCACGTGTATGTCCCATAGATTTTTATAACTGAAGATACATATTTGAATAACATTCATCCCAGGCTATAATTTAAAATTGAAAGGATCAAGAGCAGCCGAGGATACAATCCTGATCGGTGAACAGGCTCTGATCTACACCATCGTCCCGGAAAAGTAAAATAGTACAGTAAGAAAAGTAAATTGCCCCTGGAAAATCTTAAGCACACTCTTGGGTTGCCGTGGATAACTTCATAGTGAAATAACTAAGCTTACTTACATGTCCTTATCTTATGCATACCTGAACATTTTTTAGTTGCTCATAACCATGGAAAGGAATGCTTGATTTTTACCTGACATAACACTGAATGGATCCAACCTGGGTTACAGGTGCATAAATGTAGTAGTGGGAACACGTAAACTAACTGGACCTACTAACTACTTACTATAGGTACGTACTTGAGAGTAATACGATGTGCAAACCCATCTATTGACAAAAACGGATGGAGTGAATAAATCACTTCATGTACTGTGGACTAATATGAATCTGAACACCTAGTATGTTTTCATTGCAGTCACGGGTAGAGATTATTATGATTCATCTTTCCTTATTCATGTTTCTAGTAACCAATGTCCTTGAAAGTACAGCATGTTCCGTTTCTCGTTGACATTGCCAAAGTTAACGAGTAAAGGATATGATAGTCATTCAATGTGTTTTTTAAACGATTAGTTTCATACAGCTGGGTAATAAATGACGTGGATATCTCTAGTTCAACGCATACATAGAGCAAACTAATGGAACATGTGTCGATGTAACGATAATACATGAAAGTGAATGGTTCTTCTCGTCTTAATGTTATAAGCATCCCACGCAGACATTCTACGTATATAGCATAACATCTAGTCACGCTCTATAAACGAAAAAGTAAAGAAGCATAACAACGTGTTATCGCTGATCATATCAATTTCCGTTATGAAGAAAAAAGAAAACATTCATAGTAATTCATTTTGTTTAATTTTTTTCTGTAATGGGAAATGTTTTAATTGCAATGAGTTGATGTTTAATTTAGCTGACAGCTTACTTGAATCGCATTCGCTGTCGGATGATGATCGGTATACAAATGTTTATGATTTTGATATCTAAAGGTATCTAAACATTATCCCTACCGTTGGAAGAAAAAAAAACCCGAATGTGATATATTATGATTAACTTTGTAACTCACAGTTTTGAACTCTCGCGTCAAAACAAATAATTTGTGAATTGTTTACACATTTGCAATGAATTTGCAGCCGGGTCTGCACGTAAGGGTTCTTGAGAAATTGAGCTCAATTAAGATATAATAACAATAAACATGCTTACCAATGTGTATATAAAGATTTCAAGTCACATGAATGTAAAACTGTGTCTGCAAAAAAAAAGGCATCTACATTGCTCTATAATTTAATGAAAACTAAATATTTTGTATGCAAGACTTTACGTGCAATGCTCTCGTTTCATAATAATTTGTGTAGCGATTAAAACAGAGAAGTTTTGTACAGAAGACGAGCAGATTTCCAGCACTGTGATGGCACACTCCTATATTCATATTTGGCTGCGGCGTATTTAGCAACAGCTGCTGCTTTCAATCTAGGTCCACATTTCCCACCCCCATCCAGTCCCTAACCCCCCCCCCCCCCAAAAAAAAAAAAAAAGAGAGAGAAAACAAAAAATACGGACATGTAAATCAAAACAAAACACACACACACACACACAATAACCCGAAAGATAAATGAGGAATTGATTGATCATACAGAGAAAGAACTAGCGGCTGAAAGACACAATATTCGTAATGATGACTGACAAAAAAGAAAAAAAAAAGAAAGGAAAGTGGAGAAAGGCAACCAAAGCTCAATGCACAGTTCCAAGACAAGCTAGAAATGCATCACAAGAGGGCGCTATTCAAAGGCATATGTTTCGTCAATTTCCAAAAAGGTATTATATATCCAATGGCATGTTTCTGAAAAATAAGCAAAGCAGATTACCAGAAAACAAACAAAACAAAAATTTAGGCAAGCAACAACAAGGAAGGTTTTATTGACAGGTAGATTTGCTTTTATATTTGATAAAGTGTCCTGTCGTGTGTATTTCACTTCTTCATTTTTCACATGATTGAAATTCTCAAATTTGGTAACTAGGATTACGAGCCCGTTTTGTGGGGAGTATATAGCATTTATAAATAAATAAGTAAGTAATGACTAAACAATAAATAAATAAATAAATAAGTATATGCATGGATGGATAAATGATCTTTTGAACAAATAAATAAACAAATAAAACTAATGAAAATATTTGTTAGTCTTTTTCACACGATGTTGGATTGACATCTTAAAACCGTCGTCTGGTTCACTGTAATTTGCCTCGCTAGTAAAACTTTCTGCACCAGCAATCGCCAACAGGTATCAAGTGAGATCCATGGCTGAGAGAGAGAGAGTGAGAGGAGGGGGGGGGGGGGGAGTAAAACCTCAGTATCGCCACATTTTCTCGAAAGCAATGCAATTAAGAGGGCTCTATAAGGAAGGCAATCAAGGTTATCGTGTTATTTCACATTCTCCGCGGTAGTTTAATTTCTTCTCACGATAAGGAAACCCGCTAACTTCTTTCCAATTCTGATCCTCCCTCCCCCGAAAAAAACAAATATTCTGAAAAGATTCTTTGTGCCCATATGTGATCAAAAAAGGCTATACTTTAAAATCCCCAGATGAAGCCATGTTCAATGATTTTTAGTATACCCATGTCAGGGTTCGCTGGAATTGTTGGCGAATTTAGCTCGCTTGAACCTCATTCCGCTGATCTATATTGCTTCAATTTTCTCCATAATCATTTCAAACGACGTTTGCTTTGATGAACCACATTTCCTGCAATACGTGCCTCTATCAATCTTGCAATAAGCAACAGAGAAAAGAATTACACAGTTGAATAGAATCATTTTATGTCATCGATCGATAATACTTTTACAAACTGAAATGTCTGACATATAATATTATTTCCTAACTTGTTTGTAGAGATCATAGACCATTGGCCAATGTGTAGAGCAGCCTGCCGGAACGCATGACATGCGTGGAAAGATATTATGTACTTTAGTAACATACACACCATGATAATAGCCATCAAAATATTGCCCTCCTCTTGGGGGGGGGGGGGGGGGAGGCTCCCGTATACTATAGTAACAGATCAAAGTAAATTTAGTTTCATGTACAAAGTAGAAGATCAATTATGATATAATTATTTTTTACTATGTTTGGGGGAATGCACCCTACAAGCATTGCTTCTGCAGCATTCCTCCCCATCTCCTGCATTTTCTAAACTTCACTTTTGTGTGTGTGCGTGCTTTTTCTTTTTCACTCTGACATTATTTGTATGTCTATAAATTTCATTTATCAGATTTTGTAATGTTGACATATGTATTTATAACTTATGTGAAAGAAAAAAAACCCATGTATTTGCAAGTTCTGTTGGGAATGGAAAAATAAATGAACGAACGAAAAAAAAAAAAGTAGAGGTCTTACATTTTAAACCTCCGTAGGCCCGCTGGTACCTTGATTTACACAACCAACCAACCAACCAATCAAACCAAACAAACAAACAAACAAACAAACAAAACTTTACAATCTTGAGACCATCAACCGCCAAGCCGATAGAAGGTGAAGAAAGGACGGGGGGGGGGGGGGAGTTGGGTCACAAAGCCTGCCATGAGGGTGAGGTCTACAAGAATGGACAAACATAACAACTGTTTTGGTGCTTCCTTGTCCTTTTCGCTACTATTTCCGACTTCCGGTCCGGTTGTTCACTCAAAAAACGATCACTAAGGTATCGTTTTAATCCACGAAGCAAAAGCATATCGGTCACCGCAGCCTTCTTGCGTGCTCAAAAATACACTGATAGGGGGCGCATGTGCGCACGCTTCCGCGTTGACCAATTAAAGGGGAGCGTGGGCTTTCTGATAACCTTGGCTATCTTTATGCTCATGCCTGCCGTGTGCGCAAACAAAAGCACAATGGACGGTTATAGGATGAAAGCGTTGATTTTGTTGTTGTTGTTGCTGCAGTCATCTTTCTAATGAAAATTGTGATGTTGTGATGGCGTATCTCGCGGATATCAGAAAAGTACAATTTTCGTATCCCTGCAAGTTGCATTTTGGACACTGTCTCGTATCTTATCGCCTCAGGGGGTTCCTGGGATCTGTAGTTTCTGTGTAGGCCCTAATAATTCTGGACATTCGCCTAATTTGTGCTTGTAAAATCAGAATGTGTTTAGATTTTGTAAATCAGCATCATCTACCAAACTGTTGCATTCAAAGCTTCGCCTAATTTATTTCACGATTAGTATGAGACTGAGATGTTTGTCACTGGATAACTGCTTTTCTCGCCCGCACTCATGTAGCATGATTATAGAATAGTATTCAGAAAGTTTCCTGTCATTTTGCGTCATCATCCCAATATACTGCAAATAGCAGAACTATACACAGCCTCGTATAGACAACAGGCCTATGCGAAATGTAAAATGACAATTTGAGAGACTTGACAATATAATGCTCTTGTATAATCTGGTATTGATGCACATTTTTAAGTCAAGAGCATGTTACAATGCATCATAATCTATCGAAATGAAGATCTTCCGAAAACGGACAGGGACTGTCCCACTCACATTTGTATCAATGGACGGGAAATAACGGATACAGTGGACTGTTTCTTTGAATCAGTCGTTACTCATATGAAGAGGAAAAGATAGGGTAGTAGAGAGGCCGTATAAGACGGTTGCGAGAATTATAAGCACTTATTATTGTACGTATTTGTATTTTTGTAATCATTCTGCCAAGTATATATCGCGTGTGTTTTTATCTACGAACTTCAACATTCGATTGAGAAACAAAATAATTTTCACAGAAATCACCAATGCCACGGCTATTGTGGAAAGAGGCAACGATTCTCTTATAGACGGTGTATTTATAATCAAAACCTCGAGTTATTTCGTCTTCACTGAAAAGACCCAAGAAATGTGCACAATAGTGAATACAGAGTGAAAGAAACGAAGCGGGGTAGAATCAGATCGCACCGGGGAAGATATAATAATAATAATAATGAAATTTTTATAGCGCATATAACAAATGAATGTTCCCTATGCCATGGCTCGACACTAACTTTTTTGTATGGTGGCCCAATGGGCCACCAAAATTCTAAATTTCAAATTTTTGGTGGCCCGAGAGAAAAATTTGGTGTCCCGAAAAAAAAACAATAAAAAACATTAAAAGTCCTTTTTTTTAATGAGTCAAATATTTAAGATTTATGATAGTAAGAATTAGAAGTTGGACATATCTACTCATAAATAAACTTCAACAAACTTGCAACACTCACTCTCAGGCACTCATTCAGTCCTTTTCATCCATCCTTTGAACAAATTTAACTGCTAATTTCCGGCGCAAAAAGTTACGAATTTATTGACATACTTTTCAAAAAATTTTGGTGGCCCGAGGCGGGCCACCAAATTTGCCCTTTTTTGAAATTTGGTGGCCCGACTTTCATTTTTGGTGGCCCCGGGCCACCGGGACACCGTTAGTGTCGAGCCCTGCCTATGCGCTTTACAATCTCATCACAAGACATACTGTAACAATTTACTTTCAATACACACACACACCATACAAAAAATATCATTGGTATATCGGGCAGAAGACTGTCGGTTGGCTACCGAGATTTTTGCTGTAGCAAAAAAAAAAAAAAAAAAAAAAAAAAAAAAAGAAACATGACAAGACAAGACAACCAAAGATGCTAAAAACTGTTTGTCCAATAATGTCCAGACAGAGTGAAATGGAGAACCATTTTCGCTTTAGAATGTGTGTAATAGCTATCAGAAGTAGGCATTTATATGAGGAGAAGAGACAGAAGGAGGAGGAGGATGAAGAAAAGGAGAAAATGACGACGAAGAGAACAAGAACAAAAATGACAAGATGGCAGAAGAGGAGGACAGGGAGAAAATCAATGACAAAAGAAACGAGGGAAGTTTGCAAGATTGAAAAACAAAACAGACGCAGTGGAATGATTACAAGAAAATAGGAGAAAAAGAAGAGAGACATAAAAATACTAAATAAAACTAAAGGCAACAATTACGCACTGCACAATATCCCATAGAAAACGAACAAACTATAGCAAAGTTATTCCAAATACTCTCCATCCACTTAAACTGCGACAAACGCACTTATTCTGATGTAATTATACAACACACATAATATACACCATCATTCATCAACATTTTCAACAGTAAAGCAGTGTCTATTTTCTCTTGCTATACAGTAGTGTATAACCAGTTAACAACGAAAGTAAATCGGACGCATGCACAAGCTGCGAACTTCCTCGGACGCCAACTACCTGTGGTAATCTCGTGATGCGCTACATGTATTACGTACCCACCGGATTCGGGGCAATAGAGCGGAAGAAAACGGGGGTAATGTAACTACCCGGAGGTGGAAATGCCGTTCATTGCTTTTGTTTCTAGAATCAAAGATTTCGGTCAGTCAACCGTGGGTCCTCTTCCACTTTTTGTTTGTGTTTGTGTTTTGTTTTGTTTATAATTCCAAAGTTAGGCTTTACAGGAGGAAACAAAAAAAAAAAAAAAAAAAAACGGGGGGGGGGGGGGGGGTCGGCTTTCCGACATTACAGCTGAACCGGAAGTATGGGTATCATGGGCAAACAGTACACGTGGGCTCAAAGGGAACGTATTACCTTTCAAAGAATTATGGAGTCCCAAGGTGTGACCGGGCTCTTGTACTCTCAGTTTGTTCATAAACGCAGATGAGGGAATAAGATGAGAGGAAAGAAATTAAGTTTTCTAGGAAAGGAGAGACGAAAGAAAAAAGTAACCCACCCGCCATCTCTTTCTGCCTCTCTTCAATTCTCTCTCTCTCTCTCTCTCTCTCTCTCTCTCTCTATATATATATATATATATTATATATATACATATATATATATATATATATATATATATATATATATATATATATATATATATATATATATATATTTATATATATCATGTTTAGCACTTGGATGCTCTTGGAACTGCATAATGTGTGAACACAACAGACAGAACTTGGAGGGAAGGGATTCCTGACATGCTCTACAAAACTCCTCATTTCTCTTTGACCACTGAAGCAAATCAGATGGGGCTTTCTGTAAGATATGGCTAATAAGTTATATTTTCATACCCTGAAATTGTATCTGGATTGATTCACTATCATTACCGAGGGTCCTGTTGTATTTTTTTTTTTTTGCCAGACATACAGTATACTATTGCATGTATATATATATATATATATATATAATATGATGAAAAATGATAAAAATGAATGGAAATAATGAAGTTCAATCATTCTAAGCATGTACTGTTGTAAATTATTTCCTCCAAGTGACCATAAAGCTTGCCCCACCTTCCCTGACATACATCAGCATCAAAGCACTAAAATTGGATGCCCAATATGGTATGTACAACCAAATAAAACTTTCAATTACTACGTCCTCCCTAGGTAAAATGTCCACAATTTGAATATGCACGCATTTCTTTATTCAACCCATTGGCATCTACATACATAGTATCTACCAATAAGAATACAAGAGGTTTCCATGAGAACACAGCTATACAGCGGAGAAAGAAATACAAAAAGACAAAATTTTATTACTGCATGGCATCACTTTATTGACAAAGAAGAACGTACTTGACACAGTAATGACATAAGGACAAGAGGAATCCCCGTTTGGTGTCCTTTCAAAACAAGCACACATATCAAGTACAAAGGATGATGTAAGATGTACGGTTCAAGAATTTGGCTTAAACTTAAAGGGATCGTATAGTTTTGGTTGAGACCTAATTTCAGGTTTCTCACATTTTTTTGGTGAGATAATGAGAAACCTCTTATGAAATATGAAAGAACATGTAATTCTATGAGGGATTCAACGTTTATTTGATGAAAATTGGTTTTATCTGTTTTATCTGTTTATGAGGCCCCATCCATTTCAAGCTTAATCGCTCACAGTGGCGGTCTCCTACATTCAATTATCTCTGTTATTTAGCTGCATTTGTTATTCTTTGTCTTTGTGCATTTGAAATTTGTATTCAATTTGTATTTGATTGAATGTGGAAAGAAACCAAATCAATTCAAAATATCTCAAACTTCATAAGAGCCCTTAAAATGTCCAAAAATCATTTGTGTAACACAAAATCAGATTTGGCATTCCATTTCTGTACCTTTTTATTTTTCACTATGAAGAACATTAGGTATCATATTCAATCTGTTAACTCTGACAGTGCCAGCAAGGAGGATGGACTTTGACTTTTTACTGTTCTGCATGTCACACGCCCCCCCCCCCCCCATCTCAAAGGAGCGGGGGGAGGGAGAGAAAAACCGACACCAATCAAAAAACAATATTATGCGTGGAAACACTTCAGGTTTTGTATATGTGCCTGTTGCTGCTCACAGTAAAACACATCTCTCAGGCTTGAATGGTTGAATGGTGACAGAAGAACACACCTACACTGTATATTGATGTACAGTTCAGGGACATATTCACTGGTAATATTTTGTGAAACAAGAACATTTGTGGAAAAAAAAAGATCACTACCTCTCACAGACAAGTGTATACAACTCATTTTTGTAAAATCTTTTTAAGAATTAGACATACTGACAGAATTCATAATGGTACCTTGGTTACCCAGGTTAATCTGATACACAAAGAGAGAGAGTAAAAGGTCATTCATTATGCCACATTGACAAGAACATTACATATTTTTTTCTCTCTCTCTAGGAATGAACTACACGGTGTATCAAGTGAATTTTAGACCCATTATTGTGACAACTACATTCCTCTGTATTGGAAAGTGGGTGTTTTTTGTCCATCATGTGTCAACACACAAACTGATCATATAAAGATGCTCCTGCAACAATGAATGTCATTATCGCGAAAGTTTGTTACAATAAAATAAGAATTCAGATCCCCAAATCATTATCATAGAAGTTTACAGTAGACAATTCCCTTCAGTTAAGACAAAACTTGATACAGTGAGATAGAAACTGCCAGTCCTGAGGACTCTGTTATAGGGGGAGTCAACTGTATTCCTGAATGCCTGGACAAGCCAAACTGAAACAAATTTATCAAGTTAGCTGACAAAGACCTTACTGTATAAAAGAAACATACACATGTGAGACTTGCAGTATAAGAATTCATACATGAAAAAAAAAAATGCAAATACTGATGATTTCAGTAACCAATGTTGGTCAAATATGTGATTTCCTTGCATTGATTGGTGTTTTCATAGTCTTGAAAATTTGCTGTCTGATGGTTTTCTAAAACTATACATTACTTGGCCTGTGTGCCCATGTGCTATCTAATCTGGAGCAAAACTGTTGATTTTGAAGGCTACATGTACACAAACTGAATCCAGAATACACATGTATATAAAATATATCAGTTTAACATACATCTGGTGGAAGAAAAGGCAATCCTCATATAAACCTGAAACTTACACAGATTCATTAACATTCACTTGTCTATTGATGCCATCATCACTGTTCATTGGGAAAGTAGCTATGTGAGAATGTACATGTACAAAAGAAGAATTATTTACAAGGTGGCAAATGTACAAAGAAAATGAGACTGATGTCATTGTACCAGTCTGTACGAGATGTAGCGACCGGCAGTCTCACTGGGACGGATGATTTTCACCACCTGAAATGAATGAAATTACAGGAAAAAGGATATGAGAACATCACTTCAAACCATCTATTAACCCATCATGAGTCCATGACTCATCTATACCTTATCAAGCTTTCTAATTGGAATTCAACATGTCGTACGACATCATCTGCCATGTTGATAAATTTACATAAACAATGCTTGAAACATTGGGTTATTTCACACTTAGACCATCCATGTCTGACAGGAAATGACTTCATATTATCTGACTCATTACACAACTAATGCAAGCAGATGGTCCAGCATTCAAGTGGACATATGGACGATGTACAAGCTTCTAACCAAATTGTGCAGAGGCATCATCTAACACTAAGTGTTCTCAATTCTCACCTCATACCTGCAAGACAAATTGATCTTTCTCTTGCACATCCTCATAGAAGTGCAATATTTTTACACTACTATTGCTCTTTACCCTAACAAAACTCCTCTTGTAACTGTCTTTTCAATCAAAACTGTTTAGTTAGATGATTTATTCTCTTCATGGAACTAATCTTTAGAAACAAAATATAATACAAATCTATACTGGCCTCACTTCACAATGACTAATATAGATACACAGATAACATGTTTTTCAGGAGTGTTTAAAGGGATCATGTTGATATATTGGTATTAGCAGGGCTCGAGATTAGTGATGGCCCGACATCCCACGGCCACCAAAAGTTGATGCCGGGCCACCAAATTCTAAAAAAGTGTATCTTTTGGTGGCGTGATTGGGAAACTAAGATTGAAAATTGATTGTTATGTTTCTTTTATTTAGCACCACTCCAGTTATTTCTAGGACCACCAACATGTCAAATTGAATGATATTCATTTGCCCAGACTGGCCATTGGAGAAAAATGTTTGTGAGCCCTGGCATGCAAGTATGAAAGCATAACACTGACCAGCATTGAGAGTCCAATAAATCTGGGTCTGAATCCCTGCTGACATGCAGTGGCGTATCTAGGGAAAACGGCGCCCGGGGCAAGCGCGAAAATTGCGCCCCTAATTTCTGAAAAAGTGTTCAACCCCAACTCCATCCCGGTAGGGACTTTTAGAAAAAAAGGTCCACATATGCTTTTTCAAGCACTTAAAAGGGGTCTTTTGAGGGTGATTTAAATGTAATAAATTTAGATAAATATTGGCGAGCGAGCGCAGCGAGAGAGCCGAAAATTTTTGTATATTTCGCGTCATCATCACGTTTGGTTCTTATCTCTTCTTTTTTTTTTTTTTTTTTTTTTGATAAATTGCGGCGAGCGAGCGCAGCGAGCGAGCCGAAAATTTTTGTATTTTAGCTTACAATACATGGAATTCTTGTCATTTTTTGCTTATTAAAATCTTACAATTCTAATCAAGATATTGTGATGGCCTTACAGATAACGATTTATACCAACAAACTTAGGACTTGAAAAAATACTCCAAATTAGTACGCACGAGTGAGCCAAAATTCGTATATTTCCGCGCCATCATCACGTTTGGTTCTTATCTTCTTCTTCCTTTTTTTTTTTTTTTTTGGATAAATTTTGGCGAGCGAGTGCAGCGAGCGAGCAGAAAATTTTTGTATTTCAGCGTACAAAACATGAATTCTTGTCATTTTTTGCTTATTAAATCTTACAATTCTAATCAAGATATATAAGTGACGGCCTTATCAAGATAACGATTTATACCAACAAACTGAGGAGTTGAAAAAATATTCCAAATTAGTACGCACGAGTGAGCAGAAATTCGTATATTTCCCCGCAATCATCACGTTTTGTTCTTATCTTCTTTTTTGATAAATTTTGGCGAGCGAGCGCAGCGAGTGAGCCGAAAATTCTGTATTTCAGCTTACAAAACATGGAATTCTTGCCATTTTTTGATATTAAATCTTACATTTCTAATCAAGATATAGTGACGGCCTTATGGATGACGATTTATACCAACAAACTGAGGACTTGAAAAAAATACTCTAAATCATTACGCGCGAGTGAGCCGAAATTTGTATATTTCCGCGTCATCATTACGTTTTTTCTTATCTTGTCTGATTTTTTTTTGCGCCCCCCCCCCCCATAATGTTCGACACCTTTGGTGCCCTCGTTTGATCCAGTAGGCGATCGCTTCAGAACGAAAGAAATAAAATTGCAGCCGCTGCTCCGTGTAACATTTGCATTCTAACAATGGCATGTGTGAACACAATAAACATTGTTATTTTTGTCCGCGTTATCATCACGTTTTGCTCTTATCTTCTTTTCTATACATTTTGTCGAGCGAGCGCAGCGAGCGAGCCTAAATTTCAGCTTACAAAACATGGAATTCTTGTGTGAACACAATTAACATTGTCATTTTTTGTTTTTATCTTGTTTGATTTGGTTTTCTCCCCCCCCCCCCCCCCCCCCCCCCCCCGGTCCGGGCGAGGTTTTTTTTTTTTTCCTTTCTTTCTTCTTCTTCTTCTTCTTTTCTTTTCTTCTTCCTTTTTTTTTTCGTTTTTGTCGTTTTCGGCGCCCCCAAGGAGTGGCGCCCGGGGCACGTGCCCCCTTGCCCCCCTAGATACGCCACTGCATGCACTTCATAGTATGATGTCAGTCAAAATTGACTGCAAACATATACAAAGCTCTGTCATCATCATCCCCCATTCTGAGTATACCACTCACCTGTCCTCGCTTTAACCCAAAGTATCTTGCTACGGGGTCTCCTGCCTGTATTCTAGGCAGCTGGTGCTCCTTCAGTTTACTGGTGGGAGTGACGGGGGTTAAGGAACATGAGATGTTGTGCAACAAGCCAATCTCCATTATTTCTCCTTCCAATTTTCCCTTACATAAACTCTTACTCACTCTCCTCCTCCTTCAACACATTCCCCTTTGTCTACTCAAACGCATACACTCACTCACTCATCCATTCATTCATTCATACATCCATTCATCCATCCATTCATTCATTCATTCTCCTCACTAATTCATTCATTCATTCATTCACTCATTCATACATCCATTCATACATCGATCCATTCATTCATTCATATCATTCATTCATTCATCCATCCATCCATCCATCTATCCATTTATTTATTCATTCATTCATTCATTCATTCATTCATTCATTCATTCATTCATTCATTCATTCATTCATTCATTCATTCATTCATTCATTCATTCATTCATTCATTCATTCATTCATTCATTCATTCATTCATTCGTTCATTCATTCATTCATTTATTCATTCTTCTTTGGTTTATTACAGAACAGGCATGTTCTGGTCATTAAGAAGCACTGATGTTCTTTGCAAAGCCAGCAAAATAATCTTGGCTGACATTTTTTTCAAAGGTGATGTCATTTGCACTGAACTCATTTTTTCACGTACACAAAATGCCAGGTGTGTCATTTTTCTCCCCTTCCAAATGTTACATATTTTTCATGATTCAGAAAGAATCAAGGTCTCTTTGTTTTTACACAAACCGTATTCCAAAATAGACATGCCCAGAGTGAGTAAGGACATAACCTGTTATTTTCTTGCATTATATATAGATATGGAGCATAATACCATGTCAGCTTTGAGATGCCACACATCAGATGTTGAGTTTGATAATCAACTGATATCTACACGGTTACATTCTGTCCAGCTACTCATCTTACTGCACAAAAATTGACTGTTTTTATTTCACTGATATTGTTTGCATCACCCTTCTCCCTGCAGCTAATTCCCCTTCAAACGACACTTGGACACCTGGGTCTCAGTCCCATAAGAGATGTCAGATGGCAGTTCTTGCTAGAATGGCAACTCCAGGATGTGGGAATCTTGTCACTACATGTATCATGACACTTACCACAGCAGCAAGAGTTACTTTCATAGCAACACTCTGTGGTATACACATCATGCCATGACACATCGATGTCCATTCCAGTATCAAAAGACCCGCCCAACAAAAAAAACAAACACAAAAACAACAACAACAAAAAAACAGAAAAACAAAAACAAACAGAAAACAAAACACCCTCACTGCAACAACCACCAACAACAAAATCGAGATGAAAATACTAATTGTGTTGACACAGGCATCGAAGGATACTATCTGTTGAGTAGCTCTGTCTTCTCATCCGTCGTCATGACGACATGCTCCGGAACGAACTTGATGTGAGAGTGGAAAAGACAAGGCAGGATGAAGTTCAAACATACATTGTACATGCAGTTACAGCACACACAGTTGTTGGGGGTGTTACATTTTCATGGAATGTCTGTCCTAGGAATATTAGGCCTTTGGGTCAAAGGTCAGAGGTCATGGGAAAGACTAAAAGATTTTGAGTGGCACCACACAGACTCGCAACATTGCTGTATTGCTTTCTTCATCATTTTTTTTTTTTATACTACATAGTATCTTTTCTTCCTCTAGAAAAATTAGATATCAAGATAATTTCACCTGTCTTCCTCTTTGAAAAGTCATGATTGACTTTGATTTCTTTTTATGGATAATACTGTATAAGCTGTTATTTTCGCGAGGGTTTAATTTTCGCGAATTTCGCGAATCACAGTTGGATGGCGAATTTAACACGCGAAAATGTATACATGTGCTTTGTTAATAGAGTACTAACATAAAGGTCAGCGTTGATTCACGAAAATGTCTATGACCTCGTCATTTGTGAAAATATCTGTACGCGAAAATAACAGTGTATAGAATTACTTGATGTAAAACTGAGCTTGCAGTTGAATGAAAGATGTACACTAAATTGCATCCATTAACCTCTGCTGCATAATGACTGATTTGGCTGCTTCCAGTGTAGTTGACACTGCTAGGGACTAAGTATGTTATCAGAAGACATGTATGCATGAATATTATCATTTAATTTTCCCCAAGAATGTGAGGTATTTTGTGCTATGGCTAGAAATCTAAAATGTGCTGGGATACAAACAGAGGCATTGTTTTTTTTTTTTTTTTTTCATTTACGACTCCAAACAGAGTTGCCTACCTAATCTGATACAGTGCACTCCCATTACAACAAACACGACAATAACGAAATTCTGGTTACAAATTACAATGAAGTAAGAATTCAGGCCACAACATTATCTGCTCTATGTTTATTATTGCTTATTTGCTCGGTTATAATGAAATTCCGATGTTAAAATAAGCCGCCGGTCCTGAGGACGTCATTATAATGGGAGGCCACTGTAACACGATGTATAACTCTGATAAAGTAAAGGGCAAAATCATCAAAAGACGGAACTTGGTCAAAAAACAAGATGCAGTTCCTGACACAAATGTTCTTTTGTTCCATGCTGTCTCTGGTGGACTAATGAAGAGCTTAACCCATTGAGGACAGGCTGATTTTGCTACAACACGCATTTCCCATAGACACTTGCCCGAGTAAGTGTACTCGGGACTCGTCCTCAACGGGTTAATGCCCACTAGAAAGGAAGTACTGAAATCTGAATGTCAAAATTTTTACATAACTTTTGACGGCTGTTTGTGACTCTGCCCTGTACTCAGGAAATGCCATTGATGTGACATGGGAGATTTAGAGATAAAGGTTTTCATTCAGGGCTTCATCGTTTCCTTGGAGATGCTACCACGGTGATAGCATAATCAAGGGCTGCAGAAACCACTCGAGTGCAAGGGCTTATTGATGATGACGAAAGTGGTCAGAGAATGGGGGGGGGGGGGGGGAGTATAAAGATACATGGAAGGTTAGCATGCCTGTCTAAGTTTAATCCTGAAACATATGAGTCATGTATGTGTGTACTCATAATTAATCAGTTTATTTTTTTTTTTTTTCATTCATCTACATGCATACCTTTACTTACTTAGCTATGTATCTGTTTGGACCTTCCTTCCTTCCTTCCTTCATTCATTCAATCATTCATTTACTCACTTATTCATCTACTTTAATGTAGAACAGGCTGCAAGGCTTCTAAAAAAAGTTCTCATTCCAATTAAACCCTGTATTTTCCCCCATCCCCACCCCCTACTGATTTAGATGGCTTCACCCTTGGATAAGAGGAGAACCAGTAACTGGTTCACTTCCTACCCCCACTCACCTCGTGTTCAGTGATGTTAATCAGCAGCTCAGCTTCCAAAAACTGCTCCAGGATGTACTTTGGTGCCATGTCCCCAAGACTCTGGGAGGCGAGGGGGAAAAAAAAACAGAGAAATAGGTCAGATGTACAATGATAATGGAGATATGTGAAGTGGAAGAAGGCTATAAAGACAATGAAGAAAAAAATACAGATAGAAAAAAAAAAAGAAATATGATAAAAATCAGGAATAAGCAAGAAAGAAAAAGATTTAAAAAAGAAATGAACAAGAATGCAGAGATATGAATATTGATGGAAAAGGAGGAAAATAATCATCATAACATGCCCTTTCTCTGTGAAACATGAACACAGTTTGCACTGTTTTTCAGTTTACCCTTTGAGAAAAATTATATGTTTTCTTCCTCGACATCTTCAACAGACTCCCTACAGTCCTTGAAAAGGGATAAAAGCACGAATGAGGAAGATGGATGGATGATAACAGGAAATGAAAAATGAACATGAAATATGATAAAGAGAAGGAGGAAAAAAGATAAAATGAAATGGCAGAAGGCGGAAGACATAGGATATTTCTTTATTCTGTGTTATATTCTTATCATTTTATGTTTTTCTATAAGTCTAGCATTCAAGCACTTTTCTGGCTGACATTAGATTTCATATGTTTTCTCCTTTGCCTGTTATCTTTCTGAATGTGTCTGATTCCTTGCCTTCTTGTGGCTATGGCTTTAAGTCCTTGATCTAGTGCACACCACAAACCACCCACTCACACTTGCACACACACGCAAATCACGTCACAAGAACTCAACATATCTGACAGCATATAGCAGTGTAGTCAGGTCGCTTAACGTCAAATTTTGAGATTACCGTTACATGGCGGATAAAAGCACCAAATTTGGAGAGATGACCCCTCAGGACCTACTCATTGATATTTGAGTAGGAGCCCTCTGCAAAATTTTGATTTTCATAGTATAAATGCTGAATTTCATTTTGCAGAAAATTTCGCAGGCATGAAACTTTTGCAAATTTTGCGAGGAGCTAATATTTGCGAAAGCAAAATGCGCGCGATTCTAGACAATGCATTTAATACCAGTGGCAATTCACGGAAGTTTCATGCTGCGAAAAAGACCGTCGGCTCCAAGTCACGAAAATTTCATGCCGCAAAAATAACACCTCATTTATGTATCTGTGGGAGTAAAGTAACGAAAAAGAGGTTCACATTTGCTGTACTTTCTTTCATTTTGCATGGAACTGGAAAACATGAACCCAATCTTGAATTCCATGATCAACAAAGTTTTTTGAAACATGGAGGTGGTTGAATTACCGATTTACAATGAGAAAATGCTGTTGAGGTGTCACAGTGTGATGTATACATTTGCCAGTTCAGAGTTATTTACATCTCTTCATAAATCGGTAATTAATTCAACCACCTCCATGTTTCAAACGCTTTACTGAACATCATTGTTTAGATTTGTGCGCATTTTGCTTTCACGAATGTTAGCTCCTCGCGAAATTTGCGAAAGTGTCATGCCTGCGAAATTTTCTGCAAAATGAAATTCAGTATTTATACCATAAAAATCAAAATTTTGCAGAGGGCTCCTACTCAAATATCAATGAGTAGCTCTTGAGGGGTCATCTCTCCAAATCTGGTGCTTTTATCCGCTGTGTAAGGGTAATTTCACTAAGCGACCTGACTAGGGGGGCAGGGGTTGAATCAACCCCCCTCAACATTTTCCATGCCCATTTCACTGCGAGAAATTTTTGACCACGCCACTTGCTGACTTTACTTTCAAGTCTTGCACATCCTATGACACCATTTTTGCAAAAATTGGACATACTGTTACAATGCTGCATGACCTTTTATACATGCTTGTCAGATCAAAAAATGGCTCAAAAGCGTGATGTTGTATACAAAGTCAAAGCGATATTTCTCACCTTATTCAAAAAGATAGGATTATTTTCACTTTCATTGGCTGATATCAATTCATTTTTAGCATAATTATGCTTGAAAAAGGTTCTGTGATATATTTGTAGAAAAATAACAAAAAAGGTCAAAATACAAAGAAATACATAAGAAATTCATGAAACAATAAAATACAAGAGTAATCAATTTTGATACCAGATTTTCTCTTACACACATTTTTAGGAATGCCACAATGAATATCTACACCATAAATTAGGGTTCTAGGAACTTTATTTTCTGATTTAGAGCAAAATATTTGATTTCACAGATACATTAGCATTACTAATCAATATAAAATGTAAAAAATTTCAATTTCAAATCCAGGAATTTCTCCAATTCCTGGATCGTGTTCTGAGATTGTCATGACACATGGTTTAGGGTTGGGGGGGGGGGGGGGGCAACAAAGAGTGAAACTCACAGTCTTTGCTGAGGGTGTCATTCGCTCCTGTACGACAATGATGGCTCTGGTGATGTTCTCCTCCTGCATCCTCTGGCAGTACCTGAAATGATGCAGCGTTTCCATGGCAACAAGAAGTCAGATGACATTTCATATGCTCATTTTTGTTTCGTTCATGATGGTTTGCATAGAAGCACATAATACAGGATGTTCACAAACAAAAGCTGTAAGAAAGAAAATGTAATACCAGAGTATTACTTGTTGATGAAACAGAAACAATCCCCTTACTACGTATGCAGTAGTTTGCGGTGTTTTAATTTATGCAGATTTATTAAGTTATCAAACATTCACAAAATGAACAAGTTCTGCTTCCAATTACAAAAATTTGTTTCATTTTGTACCATATGGAGGGAAAATGCTAGTTTTTCTAGAGTTGGTTACACTTCTTTCTTATTCTATCAATGTGGTTCTGGAACACAAATTCAGTCATGCGCAGCATTGTCTTGCAAATCCAAATTTACAAAATGAATGGCATATGATATACAGTATGTATCAGTTGAAACAGAGCTATGCAATTGACACATCAGAGAATGTCTATGAACATGAGCAATGTTATGGCTTCAGCAAAAGATGTACTTACGCCTTGATTGTCTTCATGCCTACTTTCTTCTCCTCTGGGAAGAAGACAAACATTTGATCCGTTGGGTCGTCATTGTGCGCCACCAATACCGTCAGGTCCTTGCGGTTTGGCCTGTTTTCACTGTTTCAATGTGGTTTGAAAGAATAAGAGTACACCATGAATACTTTAACTTCATTCACTTTAGGACCTATGTGTATAAAAACAACAACAACAACAACAACAATTTTCATTCTTACACATAATTGGTAATTTTCTAATTTCAATACGATTTAAAGTAGAACTTTGTATACAGGAAAGTAAAAAGTCAATGTTTTGTCTGTGACCAACTCAAAAGCAACAAGAACACAATGTTCTGGTGATATGTAGTCCAATGGCATTACGACCAATCGTCAATAGATTATTCATTTGTACTTAAATTTTGACTGGCAGAAAGTTATGAGGTTGATGTCTTGTCGTATTGCATTCATGTTTTGTTTTGTCTTGTTTGCTTTTTTTTTTTTTTTTTTTTTGCAGATGGACTCCCTAAAGGTCTGCACAATCTCAAAGAGTTTTAATGAACAAATTTCCATCATTACCTTGGTTTATCCCCAAATTGTTCCTTGAACTGTTCCAAAGTTTGGTCCAACTCATCTTGCGTCACTAGGTAGCCCCTGTCGTGGCACAGCTGTGGAACATAAAATGATGTTAGACCAGAAGTCAGACCGTAACAAAAATATATTATAAAAACAAGACTTCTAGTTCCAATATCAATAACGAAAGCAAAAAACCAGCACTACCAACCAAAAAGCCCAAGGCAAGGAAAAGAAAGAAAGAAGTTGATATGGTGATACATACCAGGTAAACCTTTATTGAGACAAAATTAAACCATTCTAGCCACTGATTTGTGACTGAGAGTTTGTTTGTTCTGGTGGTACAAACCTGCAGAGTAGAAATGTGATGATGACAAGATGTAGTAGTCAGGGGAAAATAAAGTGCTTGAGTTTAAGATGTTTGTAGACATTTCATGTTCACATAAGTCATTCCATACCACACATGACATGATGGCATGGTGATGGTTTACTTTTGATACATTTTAATACCATAATACAACACTTGTAATTCAGCAATTTACAACAACACAATGCAATGAACATATCTGTTCCCACAGCCATGCACAGCTAGGCAGGGTTTGCAGAATTTTGAAATTGGGTTTTACAACTGAAATTTCACTGATGGGTGAAAAAAAAATAGATCTGGCAAAATTCTAACTGTTGAGCATGTTGAGAGAGTCATTTCTTACATATCTATCTTTGTATAAAGCTAAAGGTAAAGCAAGTGGCCCTTGATTCGACAGGGTTCCATGAATAGACCACTCTTACAAATAAAAATTCATTGAAATTCATGAATAAAAATGGCGCATATCAAGTGCGAAATTCAAACTATGCAACTACCTCCACACGTGTTCCGAAGAGCACAACAGTGGGCCACGTCACCAAACCCCCGAAATCATTGTCGCGACCCTCCCAGGTCAACTCCCATAAGCAGTTCAACGGGTAAGTAAAGTTGCACAGCAACACATATAGACTCGTTTCATTCCAAGTTTCGAAGTTACTAGTCCGTTTATCTGCATTGAATCTGTACAGCGTGTATACCTACAGCCATGATGGCAGCCGTTTCTGAGATAACTTGAGCGTTTATGCGATATTTTATATATTTTGCATTCCATCCATTTGCGGTATCACCATCATGGTTCGTCAACGTGTTGTGTATGCATTGAATCTCTCGCACAGCGTGTGGATCCATGGAGTACCGTGCTCTTGTAGTGCGATACCGTGCGATGTACTATCACAGTTTCGCCCGGCTAATACATTGACATAGGCAGGGCGAGCGCACAGGGCCGTACGTCGTGAATGTTGAACCACGGTCACCCGGTGCTGAACAATGGTCACAGGCGTTCGAACGATGGTTGCAGCGCAAGCATATGGATCATGCACGCTATTTTGATTCCGCAACTTAAGATGTTGAATCAAGGGCCACTTGCTTTAATCCAGGCGTTTAGGGGCAGTAGGCAGTAATATGACCCCACAACAATACTCTTTGATAATTCAAGTGACATAAAAGTATTCTTAAACATGATGTAAATTTAAATATTTTAATACATTGCCCCTAGAAATCCTTTCCATTTGCAGCTCGACAGTACATGTAGGTTTATACAGTTTAGATTTAGTTGTCTAGGTCATGAGGTCTCTAGAATAGTCGCTTAGTAGTAGTAGCACTAGCACTTACCACTTAGCAGTCAAAACTGCAAAAAGGAAGTCAAGGTCTTGTCTAGTCTAGCTAGGTAAATGTTAACTACACGCAGCCGCTGTCGTGTAGCGACAGCACAGCGGTCTGATGACTCTGGTCAGGGCACAGGCTAGCCGCTAGGTACGTGTAGAGTCTAGATCTATTCAAGTTACAGTGGAAGCTTGCTGAAAGTGGGAGGGCATTACAAGACTAAATTGTTGTCTTTCCAGAGGCCCAACAAGACAGGTGAATACAGGTGAATACAGCCTTAGAAGAAGGTTCTAGATCTAAAATTTTATATAGATCTAAATTTACAGGTGAATATTTCGTATCTAAAACTACTGCACTGCAGTGGTAACAATGCAATGCAGACCAAATTTTCTATATGTGGGACTGTTACAAGTTGCACAACGCACTGCTTCTTCATCCTGCGATTAAGTCTTACAACAAGGCGGAACAAGTAATCACCAACCTGCATTATCGTTTTTCGGATTCTCCATAGTTTGTATGTCTCAGCTTCATCATTCATTGTTCCAGGAGAGTCCTTGTGCCGCCTCTACCTTTGTCGAAATATAACGTGTCCAATCTTATCCACCAAATGTCGTCTCACGTTGTCACACACGATGCTCCGACGTATGCTATGCTGCATGATGTCATTGATGATGCTGCTGCATGCTAGATGCGCGCTATACACTGCTACTGGACTTCAGCAATAGCTACACTTGCGTATTGTACAAATGTTGTACGGCTGTCTGCGTGGAGAGCATTGAGGTATCAACAGATAACAACATGCAGGTATTGTAAAACTTTTTATTTGTTCTACAATGTTTCAAAATGTGGATCGATTAGGCATGTTATTTGGCTTGGTAGGTGACAATCTTCTGTCGCTATGTGTGTACTTTTATGTGAGTATTTCGAGGCGAGGCGAGGACCTGTGTGAACGTTAGTCCCACACACCGAAATCTTTGTGTCTGAATTGTTTAGTGTTGTGTTGAATGTTGTAGCGTAGCGTACATTGTATGGTTGGACCTACTACTCATCGACCGCCTAATGTTTATTTGCTTGATAAGAATATTTAACACTGAAATTCACGTAAAAAACTTGACCTACGTGATTGAGAAAATCCAGCACTATCAAATGCCGTTGTTCCCTTTTCGATTCGAAGTTTCAGTGCAGAAATATCGCCGTCGAACGCAATTGCGTGGCCTCGTTTCAGCTCCCCGCGGTAAAGCTCCTCGAGATCGTCCGCTGTTTTTGCATTGACAATGCACAGCAAACCGAGTTGTATTGAACACCGTGTTGTACGAAGCTTTTTAGAAACTTCCATAGACATTACATTACGATTCGGTGAAAATATTCATTCGAAATTTTGTCCTTGATTAAAACCATTAATGAACAGTGAATTTTCGCGTTTTCCCACACCATGACCTCATCAACGATCAAAGCCAATCCATTTTTATGTGCTCTGCGCGCAGTGAAGTGCGTACTAAGCGTTCTGTGCGCCAATGTATACGCGGTCGGTTTAAAAAAGGGCTACCATATATGGTACGGACAGTGCGAGGCAAGCATTTGTAGTGCGGTGTGGAGGAGAATGGTCGCATCACCCGTACAATGTACGCTAATTTTTTTGTGGGCCCCACAAAAAATTAGCGTCCGGTGATGCGATCCACTCTCCTAGTCAGTAGTGTACTAGAACTGTAGATCTATACTACTTACTACTAGTGTTGTCTTTTTGACTTTGTTAGCGCGGTGTGTATTAAATCGCATCATAATCACAAAATACACCATCACACGTACACCCAGACACGATTTACATAGACCCTTATGGCCTTACTAAATAATGCCGATGGAATAGGTCCGGTACTAATCGACATCTTTCACATCTTGTCCATGCACCAGGCACAACGCGAATCACAATTCATGCCCACGATTCACTATAAACTTAACACATTTGTACCAAGCGGACTACAAGGAGAAAATCTGCAATGTCAATGAGGCTCAAATTTTATATTGTAGAGTAAAACAATAAAAAGGTTTAACAATAACATGAACATTTTGAACAATTTACGCGATAAAATCTTGTGATAAATCAACAACATCTTCATTCTTCTAGTTCTAAATCTAGGGTGAAATGTGAATTTCTCTGCATTTCCACATTTTTGTATCACATTTTTACAATTTTGTGCCATCTTCCATACGTGAACAACACTCTATAAGGCAAGTCAACGAAGTCCTGTGCATATGAATTGTTTGAATATCATTGTTACACAGAGATGTGCATTTCCAGAATTACCATGCTGTCCGGTAATACCATCCCTGTATATACACAGTAAAGGGCTAGACTAGGATCTGGTAAAATTCTGTTGGTTAAGGTGGCAATTTTTTATGTTGTTATTATCTTCCCATACGCAGAATCAAGACAAGGTCTTGGATAACACATTGGAGTATGTTTCGAGTCGTGTCAATGACTTGAAGAGGCACTCACTGACCTCCTGATGAAACTGGAACATCAACATGAAACACTGAACTGGTAAAGATGATTTCAATAATTATGGGTATGATATTTAAAACATGAAAAGGAAGACCAGTATACAACATTGTAGGCAGGGCTGTACACTAACCCATTTTTTTTTTTTTTTTTTTTTTTTTCCAGCAGACAGGTCGGACCTATAGTTACCTAGTTTTTACATGTTTTACTGCCATATAGACCGCTACTGGTCCATTCGTGAGAAAGTTACTGGTCCGACAGTAATTTCTACTGGTCAGGGACTGTCAGAGTTACTCAGACCAGTGCCTGCGTGCAGCATTGCAATAGGAAAGATGAACTGTCGTTATCAAAGTCGGCAAGACTTCCAGTTTCCTTATGTTCCCTCCCTCTCCCCCAGATACCCCAGCCACGCACCACCACTTGCTAAACGTGCATGCATCCACATCCCTGCATGAGCTAGCATTTGTAGGGTAGTGTAGAGTGGTGTGGCAAAATTAATGGAGGGACTGTGTGAATTTTACATGCGTATAATACAAGTCTTTCCATTTCATGATATCTGTAACAATGCAAGCCATCAAGACTCAAAATTTTGTGCGCACAGTGTCAGATAAATCAAATCAGTTGAAATCAAATAAAATTCAGAAGAGTGTAGTGAATCAAAGAAACAGTTTATTTCAGACAAACCACTTTTGCTCCAAAGGGTCATAGGTTAGTGTTTGAAGGAACAACAAGGATAATGTGTGTTTAATATCTAATCCAATCTGATCTAATCTAATCTGAAGACCTGCTTCATGATATTTTGCAATTTTATGCATGAATCTGCCCGTTTATTGTCTGGCCTTTTGCTATCATTTCTTCTCTGAAGTACTTATCTGAGTCAACTGTTGTTTTTGTTGGTCATTCTTATGATTTGACATTTTGATGTGAATGATGTCTCTGGCTAAAAGAAAAAAGAGAGAAACACAATCTGAAAAGTTGTTGTTTTTATTTCTTTCCACAGGCCTTCAGTGCTCAACAGTTTTGCATTACTCTCAGGTATGAACACTGATGTACAATGTACCTGTAATTGTTTCACTCATCTTCATGTTTTTTGTTTGTTTGCTTTTTAGTAGAGGAAAAGTGATGCCAAGACAAATTTGTACCCTTATTCTCTCTTATTCAATTCTTCGTGCTATCTCATTTCATCTTCTCAAATGTTTCTAAAATTCTCAAATAGTGGGGATTTTTTTTTTTTAGCCAGAATGCATATATAGGCTGTGCATGCAAAAAAGAAAGAAAGAAAAGAAGACAACTCATGTGTGAAATAGTTAAGGTTTATGACATTTATCTCCCAAATAATCCTAGTTGTCTCGACAACTAGGCAGTGTCGACAGAGAGTTTTTAATTTTCTTCTGTTTTATCATGAGCTTATCAAAATTATTCCTCACCACAGACATCTTGTGTTAATTGCACAAGTAACTCGCAAAATTTGCAAAAAATAAAAAATAAAAACAAAGAACAAAAAACCACCACATGATATATGAAATATATAGAGTACTTGGCACTGCTTGTGACAGTGGTTTCTGTGTGATAAAAGTATACTTTGCATTGAAATGTCCAAACAAATGTTAAGTATTACAAGATATTAAATGGTACTGTCTTTTATTCCTCTTTTTAATTCCTCCCATTTGTCTTGTATAGGCCAGATCAACACATTGAATAAGCATCTCAAGAGTGACAAAACTCCATCTCTGAAGAATCTCATCCTCCTACCCCTCAAACTGTCTCAGGACAGAGATGAAGAACTGGAGGTAAAAAAACAAAAATATCCACAGACAGTAAAATAGGTGTATATTGATTAATTGATTGATTGATTGATTGAGTGAGTGATTGAGTGATTGATTGATTGATTGATTGATTTGATTCATTCATTCATTCTCTCATTGATGACTATATACATGTAGTTGAACACTTGCATAATTGAATGAATGACAATTTTAGATTTACTCTTAAATGAGGACACACAATTTTTTGCATGATCGATGTATGTATCAACTCATTCCAATATTTAGTGTCATTTACAAAGTTCAAAGCTACTTCAATAATCTGTCAGGGAAGTTGTAACCATAACCACTTCAGCCCCATATCACAAGCCACTTGTGAATAGAACAGAAAGTGGAACGAAGCACAAGTAAATTTTCTGATTACATGATAACTGCTTCCAATGTGATATTATGCAATATTACATAAATGTAAATGTATCATTCATGTGAATAGGGTCATATTCTCCAAGAAGTTTCATAGTTTTAGAGATGTACAAGTACAAACAATCAATATAGCATGCTTCTAAATGAATAAATAGTTTATAAAGTCCTTGAAATGAAGTTGTTCTTTCAAACTGTTGATGTCCACCACTTCAAATCTGATTCTTGTCCATTTGTCCATCCACGTAACGTTGAGCAGAAAACCACAGAGGGGCGAGTACCGTCCTTCAACCACGAGGTGGTCCCAAACTACCTTCGCACCAAGGCTGAGCCAGAGATCGAGGAACGGGAGCAAACATTGACCAAGGATGCGGGTCAGATCTCACAGGAATTGGCAAAGGTAGATATTCATTCTTTTTAATGGAATTTTCAAAGCTTGTTCTTTCTTGTGTTCGTTACCAGTGCAAATACATCAAAATATTGATCACCTGACTGTGGAATTCATAAGTCTGAAACGAAATAAAGTAGTCATGAATGCAATACCTAACTTAAATTGATATCAGAGGGTCATGGTGGATGATTTGTGTGACTGGTATAATTGTATGCTTTGTCTTCAAAACCAACTGTCTCGAAGACAATATTTTGTTTTTTGGTTAGGTTACATACAGTGTTTGCCTAGAGAGTCTGATATGGATTGTGTTTCACCTGCCAGATGTCAACTTTAGTTTGACTGAGTGTTTCTTTGGAAATGGATAGTGTTCAAGAGGGAAGACAAATGCGTCAGTCACATTGTAGGCACCAATGTATTGATGGAGTTCCCAGGCTTCAGCTCCCAACTTGATTTTTATGCCTCCGCCACGAAGTGGTGCCGGAGGCATTATGTTTTTGGGTTGTCCGTCCGTCCGTACGTCCGTCCGTCCGTCCGCTTTCGTTTACGCGATAACTTGAGTAATATTTACTGGAATTTTACCAAACGTGGTCCACATATGAAGTATGATGGGGCAATTATTTGATTAGATTTTGGGTGAAATCGGCTAAAGGTCAAAGGTCAAAGGTCAAGGTCAAATCATGAAATTGTATCTGTTTACGCGATAACTCAAGACTGGATAAAGCAAATTTCACCAAACTTTGTTGGAGGATGATTTATAATAGGACAATTACTTGATTAGTTTTTCATTGAAATCGGACAGAGGTCAAAGGTCAAAGATCAAGGTCAAATCCTAAAATTTATCTGTTTATGTGATAACTCAAAACTGGATGAAGCAGCTGTCACCAAACTTGGTCCAAGGATGATGTATGATAGGACAATTAGTTGAGTAGATTTTAGTGACATTGGCAAGAGGTCAAAGGTCAAATGGTCAAGGTCAAATGCTACAAATGTTGCAATTTCCCCCATATCTATGCAATGCCCAAAGGTATTTTCTTGAAACTTGGTGTGGACATGTACTACTGTGTAGAGATTCTCCAGAGAGAGTTTCATGTCATAAGGTCAAAGGTCTAAAGGTCAAAGGTTAGGTGAAAATGTTGCAATATCACTTTTCTCGCAAAGGGTTCAATGTATCTTCGTGGAACTTGGTACATACGCATGTACTGACTGGCAGGGATTATCTAGGGAATTTAGGGGTCATGGGTCAATAGTCAGGGGGTCAAAGGTCAAGGTCATCTCCTCAAAATTTTACTATTTGCCTCATATACTAGTATATGCAATGCTTGCATTATAAGTTTCAAAACTTAATACATGCATTACCTAATGGAGATTCTCTGGGAAATTTCCAACCAGAAGGTCAAAGGTCAAAGGTTAAGGGTTAATGGCCAGGTTTCAATGCCACCCCCCCCCCCCCCCAAAAAAAAAAAAAAAATCCATTTTGTACCGTCATTACACTCTTTCTTCATACCTTGGAAATTACTCAATGCATAAACTTATAAAAAGGTCTGTCAGAATTCAAGTAAAAATTCTCAATTCCCCATATATGTGTACCTGCACTCTTAAAGAATTAAAGCAAACCCAGTTCAAGACATTTCTGACAAACCTGTCATTTCAATATTTTGCCAGTTATGTGAAACTGTCATTGATCACACATTGTGAAGACATTGTACTATACTACTATACGCCTATTGGGAGCATCATGCATTATGGCGGAGGCATCAGTCGCCATAGCAACATTTCTAGTTATGATTACATCATGAAAAAGTGTTTCTGATTGTATGTTTCTACACCGATACATACATACATGTTGATATAAATGTGTGCACACTGAGTTGGGTGCAAAATGTGCATAATACTATGAAGATACAACTCTCTAGTGCAACTGTGGTACATTGATACTCAAATTTGTGCCCAAGCTGCGATATGTTGTGATGGAAATAAAGTTAAAAGAGACAATGCATACACTGTCCTCCAGAGTAATTGTTTGTTTATTTCTTATTCTTTTTTGTCCACAGAATGAATGAAAAAGTGTTTCTGATTGTATGTTTCTACACCGATACATACATACATGTTGATATAAATGTGTGCACACTGAGTTGGGTGCAAAATGTGCATAATACTATGAAGATACAACTCTCTAGTGCAACTGTGGTACATTGATACTCAAATTTGTGCCCAAGCTGCGATATGTTGTGATGGAAATAAAGTTAAAAGAGACAATGCATACACTGTCCTCCAGAGTAATTGTTTGTTTATTTCTTATTCTTTTTTGTCCACAGAATGAATTAAAAGTAAATTCAGATAGAGGATATAATCAAGATGATTGGTTTCAAATCTTAGAACATGTTTGTTGTGAGGATGCAATCTAAAAGCATGGACTAAAGGGGCTTTCACACCGAACCTGCATATAGTAGCATTGTGTTACATACCAACTAATCTGAAATAGGCTGTGTGCTGATGACCAAAATTTTGATGAAAGCAAGTGATCGCAGGAATGAGAAAAAGAAGTGTTTGGGTAAATCCATGGACCCAGCCTCGAAGGATTTTTTTTTTTTTTTTTTTTTTTTGGACTGGTGTAGGTGTAGGGAAGTGTACTATAGCATGGGCACTGGTGTACAGTAGGGTAGTGTTGCATACTGTTGCTCAGGCATGAGACATGCTGTAGCATAGTGTTGCTTAGACTTGCGGATAAATTGCATTTTTGTGTCCTGTGGTCTATGCTGAAAGAACACAAAAAGAATTAAACATGTTTGTTTGTTTTTTATTGCATGCCCCACGTACTCCTTTGCGTCGCTCAGTGTATTGTTACATAGGTTGGTATAGGGTAGCGTGAGCTCGGTGTGGTTGGTACGCAACACTACATACCTCTACTCAAGCCCAGTGTGAAAGCCCCTTTATGCGTGTTTATGATCATCTGTTTCAGTTTAGTTGTAGTTATCACCAATGATTGCATACGAATACTCAAAATAAATAGTTCCTCACACCTTATGCATCTATCTTTTTTTTTCTCACTTTTTTCGGTCATCATGCAGAAACAAATTGACAACCTCAACAGATTGAGTAACCACCTGCTGAACATCCTGAATAGCCAACGAGACAGCTGGGATTCTGATTGTAAGTGGGAGATTTTCAATCCTAACAAAGTGAAGTGCACTCATACACACATACACACACACACAGACAAAAAAAAACAAAAACAAAACAAAACACACACACACACACAGACAAAAAAACAAAAACAAAACAAAACACACACACACGCACACACACAAGCACACTTGATCCAGCATGCGCTTGAAATGCTTAATCCGGTTTTAAACTTGTTTTGCTAAATCATTTTTTACCTCTCCCATACACCTTACCACCTGTATTTTTGCTTAGTTTTCATTTTACAGTAAAATAGTATCTACAGGTATCAGTCACTTCATATTCCTCTCACACAAGATATTTCATCCTCTCAGAGAGCAAACTGCGGCCTTTCAAATTGTTTTTGTCTACATCAGAATCTCGCCCTCTAAATTTCTCCTCTCCCGTCTCTTACTCCTGCTCTTGCTCCTCCGGCAGCATCCCGCCTGAACATGACCACCTCCTCCACCGTGGACACCAACATCCTGGTGGACGCCATCCGGATGGGCAAGGACCTGAAGAAGGGCAAGCAGCAGCCAAGTGCCCAGCCCATCCACACCATGACGGCCCCCATGCAGAGGCACGTGGAGCAGCACGGTGAGTACCATGGGGTATATGGGCGTGGTTCGGTGCCACGCCTAACATAGGGCTCGACATTAGTGGTAGCCCAGTGGCCCAGGGCCATTGAAAAATAGATGTCGGGCCACCAAATTTCCAAAAGGGTTATGTCTTGGTGGCGCGATCAGTGTTTCCTTTGTATTATAATGCAATTTGATAATCTCTGTTTTTGATGGCCTTGATGAAGTCCATGGAGGCCCAAGTACAAACCATAAAGCATAAATGGGAGAGAGTTGACAGGTTTTGCCACAACTGATATTAGATATCAACTTCTATCAGAGTATGAGGGATGCTTACCTTTTAAGACAGCCTTGCAGTATTCTAAGTGGTGAAAAGGTGTATTTTGGTGGAAAAACAGTTCATATATTTTCACCTTTTCTGCAATAAACATGTGGAGTAGTACAATTTTGGAAAAACAATATTTTCCATGAGACTGGCAGTATTATTCAAATTCATGAAATTCTTCCGTCGAGGTGTTTTCATTGAAACTGATTGACATTGTTTATTTGCGTTGATTTAGGGCAATTTGTCAATCAGTTGCAACTGGCAGTATTTTCGGCCCAAAAATCAGCAACAAAACAACGAAATACTGCAAAAAAAAAAAAAAAAAGGAACAGCTGGCATCACTGTAGTAACTAAACCAGTGTGTTTAAGCCAGTGAATGCAATGAGTCCAAATTCATTGAGAGAATATTACCCGTATGCACTTTGTCATATGGCATGCATTGTGTCACACATCACGGTCATAGATGTTTTTGCTACATGACATATATGTGATATAAACATGACACAGAGACTCCAACTTTCGATGGGGATTTCCTGCCGAAAGCCCATGTTTGCAAAATCTCCCATTCTCCCGCTTGAGATTTAATTTCTTCCATCCTGGCTCTGTGTCTTCCATTTGAAACGTTCTTGTACCTAGTGTCATCGTAAGTTGAAAAGTAATCCTGAGATAGCACAAGGGAGCATCTAGACCCCTAGAGCTTCCAGGTCCTGCTTAAGGGCCCTAGACCCCGGCCATAAGGAACTTCACGCTTGGAGTCTCCAGTTTTCTAGGGGTTTGAAGTGGGAGAATCTCCCGATCAGAAGGTGCTTGGGGTTGGTGTCTCTGTATGACATGTACATGATATAAACATTACATGTATGTGATTATTATTATTTTTTTTTTTACCTTGTCTTTGCAATTTGTCCACATCCACACAGCCAATACTGCTAGTAGAGGAGCTTGATTACTTGGATAACATATAGGACAGAGATGATCGTAAATATCAGGATAAAGGGGAACTTTCACTGCTTGTCATTTTTCATTTGTCTTCTATCCATATGATAGATGGTACATTTTTAACAAATGAGTGACCCCAATTCTTTCTGCTGTTACCTCACACAGCTCCCGTGGGCAAGATGTCCAGTTCCATTAGGACCAACATCAAGTCTGGAGGAGGGCACCCATACCACAGACCGTAGGCGTGACCGGAGCAATGGCCCAACTTCACACCGTAGCAGAGGTCATCGCAGAGGCTTTTTAGTTTCTCACATCACAGCATGCAGGCTCCAAACCGGTGAAGTTGGCTCCAAACCGGTGAAGTTGGCTCCAAACCGGTGAAGTTGGCTGGTGAAGTGGGCTGCCCACCCCCCACCCCCCCAAAAAAGAGCAAAATCTGCACTCCCAGAAAATGGACAAATAATGATGACACCTTGTCATTTGCTCCCCCCCCCCCATGTGACTTGCAGTCATCAGCAAATGATCTTAAACAACCTGTCACTTTGGCATTGTGCCATTTGAGAAGGAGGAAACCACAATATCATTTGGACCTTTGATTTGTTGTGAGGGCTGTTTATACTCTAGCACAACAAAGAAGACTGATATTGCTCTGCTCACAGTGCTCAATTCCTACTCTTTTTCTTTCTTAAAACTGAATGCAACGTTGTGGTGCTTTATTACCACAGGTGTTAGGACCATGGTGGCAGCAAGTGTGATTCTCATGGGTATGATACTCTGTAACCAAACCCACAATCCTTCAGACCATTACTGTGAATCCTTTGAGTTGTATTGCAATCGTTCTTTGTCCGGCGTGCGTCGTGTGTAAACTTTTTACATTTTCATCTTCTTCTCAAAATCCCCAAGACCGATTTTCACCAAACTTAGCAGATAGCATCCCTGTGGGGTAGCGTTTCCCATGTTATTGGGTCTGGAATTGCATTTGAAGTGAGCATCTTCCCCACCTTCAGACTACTTGTGGTGGGAGGCCAGTGGACTTCGGACCCATTTTCTCTTGTGAAACTATGGAGCCAGCTTGACAGGATAACCACAACTTCTAGTGGCTCCTTCTCATAAAACTCTGACTTGTGTATGAGGACTGTTCAAGCCTGTTTTCATGCAAATTTCCTTGTCAGCATGACACTTCTTCTTCATGAATGGGCTTCCCAAAACATTCTTCAAAAATATGTACACACAGGGCTCCTTTTAACAATGGATGGCAGCCGGACAGAAATTCCCTGACATCATTTGGCTTTGATTTGCCGTAGAATATACCTATCACAAATGAATCTTTCACCCGCAATGATTTGATCATGCCAAGGATAGGCCATACTTGGGCAGAGGAACTCTTGAAGAGTGGTAACCCATCAATGTTTTCATCAAGCAGTCATTGTGACAAACTTTCAGAATGAATATTATTGGAAGACAGTGTGGACAAAACACACTCTTTCCCACCAAAATGGTAGTATTCACCGCCAGCTAATGACTTTATGTTCTAGTGAACACTGGTGGACATCAAAGTTCTTGGGTCCTTCGGTAAATTCGGAAAGTTGGGTCGCAATGCAGCTAATAGCCCAGCAAGAGCAGCACGCGATACTCGACTCTGAAATTCAATAGCCCACTTGCATAGATGATCCTCCAAAGGCAAAGCCTCTGAGTCTGAACGACTCCCATCTTGTGGACTATCAAAATCAATGATATGCTCAAAATCTATGTGCATTTCAAATTCTTCCTGATTAAAACCAGCAACCCTATCTGCTGCATGCACACTAGCAGGGTCATGAGAAGAGAGAACATCACTGTTGTCAGTCCTATCATCAAGATTACCTTGTCCTGGCCCTGAAACATGAATACTGTCATTCTCACTGGCTTCCTTATAACTACACGTAATGGGTGGACTATCGATGGGTTCTTCCAGTTGTGCTGCCCCGAGTGTCGTGGGAAAAAAAAAAGAGCCTGAGGCATGGCTCGATTTCCTAACAGCCATCTGACACTAGGGGCAACTGATGACTTGTTTTAATCTGTGGTCTGAGGACGTGCCTCTCCATTTTATCTAGAGGCAGGCACGTATTACGGACAAAGGTACAGTGACTGGGCAAATATGTCACGAGAAGTCTTTAGCAAGGCCCTTATGCTGAATATTCGCCAACTCGGTGGCTTCGATGACAATGGGTAGGCAATAATTGTAGAGGTCAATGAAAGCAATTTTTTTTTCAGTGAAAGTATTACCACAGAGAATATGGCAATGGCTGTCGGACCCCGATGCAGATGTGCCTAACAGGGACCGGGTAATGACCCTGGAACCAATCTCATCCAAGATTGGTTGCTGCCCGGCACCCACATCATCACTGATTCCCGACCGACATACCAAAATCTTGACAACTTGCAGAACGGTGTGTATTCATGCACATCGTTGTTGTGCGTGAGCATCATTTTGTGGACACACAAATACAATAGAGGGTGAGTGGATGCATGCAAAAAGAAAGCTGCGGTGGCAGCATGACACATGAAGGACTTTTTTCCCATTTTACTTGGATGAGTGTCTCTTACCGAATAATGTAGGTCCACACAAATTTGGAGAAATCATGAAAAGCATGAGAGAATTCTGTCATGTAGCTTTTGTGTATGTTAAGATGTGCGGACTAACAGGAGAGAGATGATACATTATTTACATGATGCACTTAGAGTTTTCACATTCTCAGTTGTAGTCAGGGGCAGTCCATGTTCATTCATCAACTAGTTCTTGTTTTTATTCCTGGTTGTCATTTATCTGGTCGTCGTGGGCACGACTTTGGAAATCTTCTGCGGCGTACAAAGTCAGTCACTCTCGGGTCACACTGGCCATCATTGAAGTCGCTCTCGCTCGAAGATCTCAGTGGGTCCCACATTGTCAATTCATGTTTCCTCTCCTTGGAATCCAGTGTGATCAGCCTGTCGCGGTTGTCATAGTATCTCATGCGGTCGTCAGTCCAATGTGGTCGTCATTCAATGTATGGTGTACGCTTCTTGTTGTCATCGCTTCGATGCGGTCATCATTCCGATGTGGTTGTCATTCGATGCTGATCGTCATTCTGATGTTTCTCATTGTCAGTCCGTTGTTGTGATTTTCTTGGAAGTCTGGCCATGCTGCATGTATTGGATGCTTGAGCCATTGATGAAAATCTAAGTCCACTCTCATTTTTTTTTTTTTTTTTTGAAGTCACATTACAGTCGATCTGACCATGCTGCACATTTTCTCTCATCAGTGCTCGGGCCGTGGATGGCTGGTCCACTCAGCGATGCTCAATCGCAAATTCTCTTGTCTTACTTTGTCCTGGTCGATGGTCTGGCCATGCTGCATGCTGCTGATGCTCAGCCGTGGACGGCTGGTCCACTCTGCGATGCTCAATCGCGGTTTCTGTCTGGTCAGGTCGTGCTGCATTACTTCCGATGCTCGGGCCGTGAACGGCTGGTCCACAAGGCGATGCTTGATCGCTTAGTTCACAAAGTCTCTAGCATGTCGTGATCGTTCTCTCGTGTGGGCAATTATTGTGGTCCTCTCGTGGTCTCAGGCTTATATTTATCGTGGTCACTTTGTAGTGGTCATTCTCCGTACGTCGGTTTCTTCTCCGGATCAGTTTGTAGGCTCGCCATGTTCATGTGCAGTCATTTCATTCTCACAGCTCAGTCAGTATCGGGTTGTGCATGGGCCAAAGGTGTTTTTTAATAGTTTGTTGGTGGAGTTTAAGGTGCTTGTGAAACCACCTTTGGTGCTCCTCCTGATTAACCTCAGTTTCTCTACGTCAGCCATGGTATGATCCTAGAAATCACAAGTTCTTGATGGTGAAAATGATTATTACAGCACAATAAACGTTGATGGTGTAAGTTGCATCCTGAATCCAGAATATAGCAGTTGTTGAAGTTGTGATGGATTCCTATGCAGTCTTATCAAATAGACACATTGTTGCACTAAAAGAACAACGGCATCCTTGGTTAAACGTAATGTGGATTCTTTATTCTGTTACACAGTATTTATCGACGAACCGTATATTGTGTTTACTGGTACTGCAGACTTCAGCTTGAAGTACAACGTATAATAGTATAGTCTATTCAACAACTGTGTAGGAATGAGTGGTTCCTTGAATTGTTGCAGAGCATTAGATTGTCCAAGAAACCCAACTATAAGCAAGCTGCTGTAGCTAACTGCTGTGGCAAACTTGTTCTTGTGGAACGACTGACCGGAACTTGTTACTGGCGGTCTTAGATTCAGACCCAAACTTTGAAACTTGTACTAGATTTTAACCATTCCATGAGAGTAACACCTCCAACAAAGATTGGTTAATGGCTTGTTCATACTCTCATGCAATCCATTACGCACGCCACGATTTGGCCAATTAGTAGCCGATTGTATCATTTTTGTGTATTTGTATCACAATTTGCACCATGACTCAGATCACGGTCTGAATCGTGGATTACTGGTGGTGATTGTATCAAGACTCATCAGCTCTTGAGGTCAGTCATGGCAATCGTGTTTGATTGTAGACAAGTTTCGACAACTCAAAACTTGTCAACAATCAACCAATTGCCACAAGTGACCTCAAGATCTGATACAATTACCATGATTCAGACCACGATGCCAACAGTAGCGCAGATTGTGAAAGACATAAATGAAAATACCACATAATACTAATGGCCAATGTTCAGAGTTTATGCATATTATGAATTTTTTAAAGGTTGTTCCTAACCCCCTCCCCCCCCCCCCAAAAAAAAAAAGTTTGTCTTAGTCTTGTTGAACATAGCAGAAAGTTATGCATGCAAACTGGTGTCCAAATGCTAAAATAGGTTAGATAAAAGCAGGTGGTTTAGGGTAGAATATCCGCGATATTGAAATACTAGGAAAGCAGCCAATACAGGACTTTCACGATGTACTCCTGCAACAACTACCTGGTATCTGTACCTCCTTTCCTGGATTACCAAGGGTATCACAGTTAGATCTTGAATGCATGTTTGCATTTTTATGCCTCCGCCAACGAAGTGGCCGGAGGCATTATGTTTTCGGGTCGTCCGTCCGTCCGTACGTCCGTACTTCCGTACGTCCGTACGTCCGTCCGTCCCGTTTTGTTTTTGTCGATATCTCAAGAACCGTGTGGTGGTTTTGCATCAAACTTGGTATGAGGGTATATCCTTGGGGGATGATACTTTGTGTGGATTTTAGGGTCACAGGGTCAAAGGTCAAAGGTCACAGGTTATTTTGTGAAAAAAAAATTGAAATTTCATGTTTTTCTCCATATCTCGCAAATGGTTCAAGGTATCTTCATGGAACTTAGTATATATGCTTGTACCGATGGGCAGTGATTATCTAGGGAAGTTGGGGGTCATGGGTCAAAGGTCAGGGGTCAAAGGTCAAGGTCAACTCCTCAAAATATAACTACTTTCCTTATATTTATGCAGTGCCTGAAGGATTTTTTTAAAACTTGATGTATGCATGTATAACCCAATATATATTCTGTGGGAAGTTTCTTGCCAAAAGGTCAAAGGTCAAGTGAAAGTGCTAAATTGCACTTTTTCCTCCATATCTCAAAAATAACTCAAGGTATTGTCATGAAACTTACATATTTATGCATGTTCTACCTAACAGTGATTCTCTTTGGAACTGTGGGGTCAAAGGTCAAAGGCCAGGTTTCGATAATACTATTTTACCATTTGATACTGAAATTATACTTTTTCTCAATACCTTGAAAATTACTCAATGCATAAACTTGTAAAAGGGTCAAAAGTCAAGTGAAAATCATCAGTTCCCCCAAACACCTGCACTCTTGATGTTTTAATCATTCATCCAATTGAACCTAGTTCTAGGAAAGTGAACATTCAGCACATTTGTGGCAAACCTGTCATTTTAATATTTTGCCAATTGTGTGAAACTGTCATCACACATTGTCAAGACATTGTACTATAGACCTATTAGGAGAACCATGTATTATGGCGGAGGCATACACCAGTCGCCATAGCGACATTTCTAGTTTCATTTTAAATTTATTTCTAGTTCAGGCAGCCCACTGGCAAACTATGAACTTGTCATGGTTAACCTCTATCACAGAAATGTGCAGGAGATTTGAAAGAGTTACAAAACTGGAGTATGTACTGATGTTATATTGTATTGAGCTGGACAGTTGCCTACAGAGTTGTACGTAATGCATAAACCTGTATTCTTTTTTTCTTTTTTTATATGCAGCACTGTTGAATGCAGAATGCTTGAACTTACACAATAATGTGCAGGACAGTTACAAGCAAACTTTGAGATGATCATTGTAGAAATGTAAATATTTTGTATTGAAAATGAATAAAAAAAATTGCACATACTGAAATATTCAGGTGTTAGTGTTTTTACTATCAATCTGTGTAATCAGAGAAGGTGTACTTGTAGTATCTGACCAGTGCAGGTTCGTTAGTCTTGAGACCAGGAGGGCCTGGATCAAGATCATAAACAATACATGATCATGAACATGCTATCCTTGTGTATATCCACAATTATACAACACCTTAAAGGTAGGGAATCCCATTTGCATGCCTTAAATGAAGAGTTGTATAAATACAGTGGTATGTTGAAGAGAGTATCATTTTAGAAACTCCCATAAAGTATTGAAAGTGGAAGGTAACATTTAGTACATTTTTACTGACCGTTAGATTTTGAATTGAATTTTTTTCGGGGCTCACCGTAAATGCCAGTACATTACTAGGCTACCTTTGCAGACCCATGCACTGCATGTGTGTCCATCATGTATATTTTGTGAAGAAAGTTCATCAAAACTTACAAACATTTCTATATACATTCTTGCCACACACTCTATATGTTATTACATCAGCTCTTATACTTTTAGATTTGTGTTTATAGATAAAAAAATACAGAAGACTGCAACAAAAAGGCTTAAGTGTGGCTGACACACAGAACTACTGAGTAGTTGAGTTTTGTGCATTATTCAAATCGTAGATAAATGTTGACTTCCAAATTTCTCAGCAGTGGCCTAAACAAGTCCCCTGAGGTTCATATTTAATGTTTTGCTGCATTTTGGGAGGTCTGTAAAAGGTATCTCCTACCTTTCAAAGAATGTAGCTATCCAATTGATCGATTGCCCATCATGTGACATTCCTTAAAAGTACTATCACACACTGTAGCTGTCAGCTGTGCAATTTTGTTTGAGCAAAAATGGTTAGCGCATGGCTGATGTTACCAATTTCCATTGAGTCCCGTGTTAAACTCATGATTGGCTCGAAGTTTTTGTTCCATTGCACGGCTCTGATGTCACAATAAACAAACATTTGCCGCGTAGGTACATTCAACAATAATACAAGCGCGCTTAAAAGCACATACAATTGTACTTTTGTCACTCATTTTTGTAAACAACAACTAATCAGTTTCGGTTACATACGGACATGCGGCTGACTGTAACTGTGAAGCTATTCACCTTTCATGGCAAATGGTTGCCATTTCTGTGCTAAATTCAAGAATCTGTGTGGACCATATCTGTTGACGTTCGAGGTGTTGTATAAAACAAATAGTGTATGGTCTCTACCTGTGCAATGGAACTAAATTTTGCACTCGGTGAAAGATGACGCGCACCATTCAACTCGGCTTTGCCTCGTTGAATAGAGCGCCTCTATCTTTCACCTCGTGCGAAATCTTGTACCATCGCACTTATGACCATTCACTATTTGTATATACTATTAAATGCATTAATATACCAAGTGCTATTTTATTTTATGAAGGCCAAAAACTGATGTAAAAGTAACTTACATGATAGCAAACAGTGTTCTCATTGTTCATACATTCCAGAATAGTGCATGACAACATGCACTATCATGCACTATTTGTCATAGTAAATGGAAAAAAAAAAAGTGTACTCATGACATTTATTCCCCACACAAATTCAGAGTTATGTTGCACGACCACAAACTACATCTGAATAAAATATGATGCCAATTCCACCAGGCACAAATCAAATGACTGTTGTAAATGTGCTTTTTACTACTGTAGTGTATATCATTTCAAATGAAACACTCGCTTTACTTGGTTTCCATACGGGGAACTGATACTAAACTTTGATTGTGGTGATTAAGCGACCTTATGCATTTCTCTATTCTTTGTAGAAGTAGACCAAGAGAGACTACATTGTACTAATACTGTTAAGTCCTTGTGAGGACTATTACCTGCGATGTACCACACACTGTGACTTACCATTCCATCATGCAAGAACCAACCTTCCAACAACAGAACTTCAATCTGTTAACAAAATTTGTCACTTGTACATATATGTGAATATACATTATGTATTTGTGAATATAAAGATATATGTATGTATATTGATATATTTATAAATGTGAATTTTTCGGAAGAGGATGAAAATGATACAGGAGGGAAGAGTTTGACAAGTAATGATCAATGAAAGATACAACATCACCAAATCAAAATTAGCTGACAAAAGATGCTGTGCAGTATCAAATGGGCAAAAACTTGAACGGACCAGGTAATCTTTTTATTGCAGAAGCTTCAATCACATGCAATTGTTAGCTAGATGAAGCTTTACACATGTATACAATATGAAATTCTACTTCTGTTTTACACACCATTCTTCTTCTTCTTTCTGTGATACAGTTATTTTGAACTTTTCCTTCCTTCAGTCATTGGCTAACATCTTTGTTGCTTTGTTATATACAAAGTAACCTGTACTTGAGTTCTCTGTATTTTATTAAATAGATACAGAGAAGTTAAAAAAATGTTGGAGATGACTCAGAACATGAGGACTTCTTGAGGTAACATTTGCTACACCAGAATATGTATATCTCTTGATATCAACTGCAAACAAAATAAGCATGGCATGCAACATATCGAAGGCGTGATTACATGACACCAATAAAGACTTGCATAAAGACTACTTGCCATTAATCTCCATCACACAGTGTAGCCATGGTTATGATTTACAGGTTACAAAATCAATTTTGTGAAAGGTATTTAATTTCACTGTACGTGCAGTGCAGTCAGTAATCTTATACAATAAATCATAATGATAACGATCAGACGGTGCCACATTATATCGGTCACAGAAACATTACATGTACTTCCAAAGTCAAACAGTTCCAGACAAACATGCAAATATTCGGACAAATACTATATGTACACATGATATCTGGATCTTTAACACATTGTATGTCGTTGTTTGTTAAATTGAGGTATCACGTTCATGAACTTGAAGATCATGCAGCAATACAGAAACCAGAAAAATACAGACACTAAATAAAAGCGAGTGATAAAAATGAGCAACGGAGCTATGAGTCAGTTATTAGTACATCATGGTTCCCTTGGTCAGTCCTATGAAGACAGACATGGACAACATTTTCATGGATAATTGGTAAACTCAAAACGAATATCACAGCTACATACAATGTAATATCAGAACTCGGGTGTGAGTTTCCCTTCAATTTGTCTCCCTCTAAAATGAAATTTGTTAAGATCGTAACTGCTGATCTGTAAATTAACAAACATGTTGGAAAAAAGGAACCAGTGGGACTCGAACCTGTCATCTACAAATCTACAGACAAATTGAAGAAACTCACACCTGAACCTTCACCCCTCTGAATAATACCTTCCTTTCATTTAACATCAGAACTCTTTAAAGGCAATCTGATCAATTTCAATTTACTTGATGGATTCAATTTGCTTGATGGATAATTCATCCAGAAGGAAAATCTATATTAAGGACGAAAGAAAGCTCAAAAAGAACTATTTGATGAAGTCTTTTTTAAAATGAAACTACAGTAAGTTATTGGTTTATTTGAGATTAGACAAATTCTCAAGCTATAAACCCTTTGCAAGCTAGGAACTGTGACAACAGAAGGGAGTAAAGGCAGTCTGAATTGCCTTCTCTTTCTCAAGGGCTGTGGTGACATTGTAAAATCCTTGATGGTGAAAGCCTTTGAGAAAATGAGCAGCAACATTGTGCAACATGACAACTGAGGAACACTAACCAATTCATTTGATGTACTTGTGCTGGACAAATTACTTACAATCTTACTGGCTATGGTGCTGTTTATATATGTCTACCTCTTCGCTACTTTTATTTGGCCGTTTTTACGGAAGGTATTTTCCTATTTGCAACAACAACAGACAACATTGCAACAGATTGACAATTTGCCTTACATCGACATACATGTAAATAAGCACTGAATTAATCAGTGTTTCAGTAGTAGCCGTGATAGAAATTCATGGGCATACAAGGTTGGGCTGGATTCATACAAACAACCTCCTGATCACCAGACAGGCATCTTATCCACTGGCCATGACCCCCATGACTATTTCATCATGGTTACTATGACAACACTGATTAATTTGGTGCTTTAATATTTATGTCGATGTAGGCCAATTTGTCAATCAGTTGCATTGAAAAACAACGCAAGAATTTCATTGATTTGAACACTCAACATGCTTTTAGTTTATGGATCAAATAGTCATTTACTTACATCCTGTCTTCAGTTTCTGTTAAAGTTCAACAGTATTGCATCTTTCACATTTATTTCCAAATCTAGACATTTAATTAATATGGCAGCATAGGGCATAATTACATTCAGGGGCAGCTTCTGGCAACACATATTCCTGAGATACCTTCATTGTCAAAATTTAGTAATTCAAGCAAGATGTACTTTTCAGCATCTCCATTAGTTATCCAAAGGGGATGAATTCTATCTACAATATATTCATTTATTTTTTACTCTCACTTCTACAAATTTAATTTCTTTTAAGTCACTGTGGTGGTGATCACACTGGCAAAAGATTGAGAAGTTTAGAACTGCTCTCTTTAAGATCTCAAAGTTTTGCCATTGTGGCCACAAACTTCCTGTGAAACTTCTTGCGAAACTTCTCACTCAAAGTATAGGGATGTTTCCTGGACCCCTGCCAAACTTCTTGATCTTTTGCCAGCTTGAATGCTAGAAACTGAAACTTCGCGATATTTGTCATGTGACCAGTTCACCACCTGTTTTCAGGCGGTGCCTAAGAAGCACACAGCTATTGTAATGTATAGGTATCCATTGTTTCGTCATGATCACCTGTCATCGGACTGTGTACTCTTCCTTCTTCCTTGTGAACATGCGCAATAGTGAGCCAAACCACTCGTTCCAAAGATAGAAAAGTTCGGTTGCCAGTGTGAACAGACGACCAAAGATCGGGAAGACTTTGTGATCTTAAACTTCTTGATCTTTTGCCAGTGTGACCGCGGCTTTTAGGTCGACAGCAAGGATCATGCTTTCTTTGTTGCTATTGTAGTCATGTCTATGAGCATATACTTAACAAAACATATAGGATTAGGATGAGACGAGACAGTAACCCCTTGCTAACAGCCGGTGCATGACTTGGCTTTCTGTCACTTACCCGGTACCTACTCTCCAAATTGCTCTATGGTTCCAGGAGAAAACAAAGGGGCTACTGGTACCCACTCTAACTGTCTTGTAACACCCTATTCACAATGCTGAGAGAAATGAGACAGAAATGAGAAAAAGAAAAAAACAAACACATTATTCACCTGGTGATGTAAACTTACATGAAGTAATGCAGGAAATGAAAAGAAAAGAATTCTTTTCTGTGGACATTCATAAGCATTTCATAAGTGGCAGTTGCCACTTATGAAATGCTTATGAATGTCCAAAGAGAAGAATTATGTGATCCCCTACATACTTGTGATGTTCATATTTTAGGTGCATTGTGTTCGTCATCTTCATTGATATGAAGTTCAAAATTCATATCTTGTACTGATGTCTTTAACAGTTAAACTCCAATCAGATAATCTGTGCTCAGCATACTGTATTATTTGAATGTAATGTGATATAAATATTCGTTCTCTTTAATATATGTATTTCTTATCGATGTGATGGTTTAGTTGGCATAATTCTGCAGTATTGCTAATATTGTGCTACTCTTAATGTTACATGTCCTTTTGAATTTTATCATCACTTTCACCGATTACTATCATAATCAACATCATCAACATCATCATCATCATCATCATCATAGCATCATCATTGTCATCATCGTCTCATCATCATCATCATCGTCATCATCGTCATCATCATTCATCGTCATCATCGTCATCATCATCGTCATCGTCGTCATCATCATTCATCGTCGTCATCATCGTCATCATCAACTTCTCCATAGGACACTCTGGTAAACTATAGTTTGTACACGTATCTTAAAATCCACACACCGGCCCCCTTAGAATGGCTTGGTACCAAAGACAACCTGCATGAATGCAATGACATTGAAATTTGGATCCTCTAGAGTGTCAAACCACATCCATCTATTCACACACACAAACACACTACCTCCATAACACAAATCTCCCCTGCTCTGAACAAGTTGGAGCCTAAAGTCCACCCTCTTCCCCCTCTTTTCTTCAATAAATGTTAAGCTCAGGCAACCTAGAACACTTTCTGAAAAAGTGTATGCCCCAACAACCTACTGAAAATAAGACCTCTGTCACTCTCTAGGGTGGAGACTTCAAAATAGTCATAGAACTTTTTTTAAAATCATTTTGTTTGGTTTGGTTTGGTTTTGTTGGCTTGTTTTTTTGCTGAATAAAGGGAAATGGTTCTTTTTTGCTGAACAAAGGGAATTGGTAGTGAGGTGAATTTAATACAATATACTTGTATTTGGAAAAAAAAAAAGTATTACAACTCCCAGCTTAACTGAAACTTTTTAACATATGAACCTCATTACAAAGAGGTCAGATAAAAAAAAAAAAAAAAAACCCTTCCTAAAACAATGTGATTTTGCATGACCCAACTCTTTATTACTTTGTTTTTGTACCCTGACATAGAAACCTGATAAACAAGATAATTGCCTTGGTTTTTAGATCCTTGTTATAACAAGGTTCACTCGTATTAACATAAAGATTTGTGATGCATGAAAAGTGAAGTGTTCCACGATTAAGTGTGCGAAAACCTCATTATAAAGAGGTTACATAGTTTTTAGGTTAGATAGTTATAGGTCCTTATTGATTTTACAATTGTACAGGGATGGTATAGTACTGGTTGAAGTGAGAATTTCGGCTTTCAACTTTTTTTTTTTCAAGATATTCAAAAACCACTTTGTGAAATGTTAAAAAGCATACAATTCAAAGAGGAATTCAATGTTTATTTGATGGAAATCAGTTTTGAAATGGCCGAGATATCCAAAAACAAAGTATTATTAGGATCGCACTGTTTTGGATATCTCAGTCATTTTAAAACTGACTGGTTTGGTTTTGTTGGCTTATTCTTTTTGCTGAATAAAGGGAATTGGTTCTTTTTTTGCTGAATAAAGGTAATTGGTAGTGAGGTGAATGTAATACAATATACTTGTATTTGGAAAAAAAAAATAATTACAATTCCCAGCTTAACTGAAACTTTACAACAAATGATAGAGTGATATTGTGTTCAAAAGAGGTCAGATACAAATAATATACCTGCTATAACGAGGTGAGTTTGCAGGTCCCAACTCTTATAACATATCTTTGTTTTTGTACCCTGATATAGTGAGTAACCCGATATAACAAGGCGATAGCCATGGTTTTAGGTCCTCGTTATAACAAGGTTCCCCTGTGTTAATATTAAAGATTTGTGATGCATGGAAAATGAAGTGTCCCACGATTAAGTGTGCAAAAGCCTCATAGAGAGGTCAGATAGTTTTTAGGTAAGATAGTTCTAGGTCCTTGTTAAGATTGAAGGGATGGTATTGTATTGGTTGAGGTGAGAATTCAGCTTTCAACTTTTTTCAAGATACTCAAAATCACTTTGTGAAATGTTAAAAAGCATACAATTCTAAGAGGAATTCAATGTTTATTTGATGGAAATCAGTTTTGAAATGGCCGAGATATCCAAAAACAAAGTATTATTAGGATCGCTTTGTCTTGGATATCTCAGCCATTTTAAAACCGATTTTCAGCAAATCAACTTTGAAATCCTCTAAGAATTATACATGTATGCTCTTTTATATTTCATAAGAGGTTTCTCATTATCTTACAAAATCGTTATCAAAAGATGGTAGAAACTTCAAGTCCCATCTCAACCGAAACTGTATCATCCCTTTGAGGTTTCCCTGTATTAACAACATACACTGAAAAGATACATTTTGTGATGCATGAAAAATGAAGTGTTTATTAATCAAGTGTGCAACGACTCAATACAGTAAGTGGACACCTTGTGATATGATGTGCATTGAATAATGGCTTTATTAGTATGAAAACACAAGACAAAGAGTTCTACTTCGCTAGTCGACAAATAGCAGTACAAGTCAACATGGAACACGAGACAGAAAAAATGTGGCAACATCACAGAAATGGTGAGAAATGAAACTAATTCCGACGGCACTTGCACCCATGGCACCAGTTCACGGTGGGGGGCATAAATTATATCAACACCTCTGAGTTATCTACATGAACAAGCGCAGACTCTGTCGACAATGGCAGAATAGAAAGAAAAAAAAAAATCTGCCTGTTCTCTCCTTTATAACTGGGCAGCAGTATCCTCAATGTTTTATGCAAATGTCTTCACAGACAAATTCCTTGGTCCTTGCCCAATATGCAGTGTCTGCTGGCAGCATGCTAACTCCTTCATCTTTTAAACAAAGGTGTTGAAGTTTTTGTGTGTGTGTGTGGCCAGAAAAACATATTTGACAGCATTACCATCTCTACAGCAGATTATCACACACCATGACAACATTAATTGGTGTGTTTGTGACTAGAATGAAACAGCTGGTGACACAAGTCTATTTTGTCAGTCTCTTCTGACCCAAATACACATTATATGACGAGAATAGATTAAGTGTTACTACATTCCATAGTCTTAGCCTTCACTCTGTGACAAAACATTACCAGTATTCTATGTGGGGCTCACTGTAGATTTACTACATGAAGGGCACAGCAGGGTAGCATAATTTTCTGTCTATGAATTTTGCAACTCCCAAAGTAGTTTATTTCATCTATAAAATACCCTGGCATATCTTTGACAGAAATAGGAATTGCCATCTTCATTTCCTGAAATTGGACTGGGCTGGAAGATGGAGGGAGGGAAGGGTTTTCATAGAAACAATAAGTTTGGTGGACTGTAATAGGATTTCTGGAGTCTAAGCGCCATACACATGGAACTCTTCAATTCAAAGTTTTTTGACAATAACATCTCACATGAACATCACTCGCTTCCAGTGTGACAGTGGCTAAACAATGATGCCAACTCTCACAAACTCTGAAAAGGAATATTCAAGGAAAACTTTAACTCGCACCGTCACAAGCAACTGAAGGCCAAATTCAACCAATGCTCCTTATCAACACAAAAACGTGGGGAAATTTTGGAGGAGGAGAATGCTATGTGAAACTTGCATATGACAGTGAGATACATGTATATGGCATTCTCCAAAAACATATAGAACACATCTTATTAAAGGGCAGGGATGGCTATTGACTGAAAAACTTGTTTGATGCGAGTAGGATGTTGTGCATAGCCTGGAGATTAAATCCAGTGGACGTTAGAAATAGTCTCAACAGGGTTACCAAGCCATTATTCAAGAAATCTTCTGTCCTGTTTCTGCTTTCATAATAACATAATTACAGAATTACATAATTACATAATAACATAATTACTGATGATGGCATGACAATTCCCTAATGTGTTTGGGTTTGAAGATGATCTACTGGGCCAGAGACTTGGTCAATGTCACTCTTTTGATGGATAACACACATCTTTAACTGTTTACACAAAGCATTAAAAACTTGACTTTAGTGATTGAATTTCATTTAGCACGTTTTGGAACACTGTTTTATATCTTATTAAAAACAGGGAGAAATCAAAGGGGATGGAAGGCATTTATTCTCAAGAGGCCTCGAAACGGCACACAAATAACAAGATGAAAGAGTTGGACAACATTAAAAATGAAATACCATACACTGACCGCATCCTGAACAAGGTACATTTAAACGGGACTGCCTCATGAATGAACAGCTACAGGGCCCAAGAGCAGGCTTCAACTATATGTACACAACTTCGAAAGAGATCTATATGTATCATAAATGAATACTCGCTACGGTGTTTATAATTCATACGCTACAAAGTTTCATAATTCTACAGCATCTAGGCTGTGCGTGTCAAGTCAACGATTAAAAAGGTGGTCTACATTATGAGTAATACCTGCGTCCTCACACCTCTAAAAAACTTGCCAAAGGTTTGGAAGATAAAAGGAGAAAGAAAGGACAAAATAAAGGAGAGTGACATAGATATGTGCCTACTTAGAGACACAATTAAATGACCATCACAGATGGCAAAATACACTTATGTTTGTTGCAGGGTACACATCCCACAGCACAGAAGTTGAATACATGATATGCGATATATCTCTTCTTTCATTTTCCCAATGTTTTTGCTTGTTTTTTTTTGTTTTTTTGTTTTTCCTAAATGTTCAGGGAATAAATACCAAACTGTTTCAAGTAATCCCCAAGTTTATTTATGACAATAAAAGGCCTGTAACTCTCAAAACTCGTCTCATCTTGTGGTCTGTTGATTTTCCAAAATCAAAACCACCTTCATCATGTGTACATTTCATGAGTGTAAAACATCAAAGATCAATTGGAATCAACATTTGACAAGTTTGTTTGATGCAGTGTCGATGTAGGCCAACGAATGTATTTCTTTAACATATTTCGCGGAGCATTCAAGCATATCAAATCCAAATATTTGGTGTAAGCTCTCAACTTGCATACAACACATAAACCGTGAGCTCAAATAGAAATATTGCGAGAAGTAAAGATTAAGTTAAATTCTGCAAATACGGCAGGAGATCAGTGAATTTGCATTGTGTAACTTTGAGCACATTTGAATATTCATGTAAAAATTCTGTACAGCCATTCAATACCTGTTCATAAGTCTGTGTTCTGGATGTGATTTGTGACCCAATGAGCTACCTAATAACACCATGTGTAACTCGACATCTTAGAAATATAAATAAATGTTACACATTATAGTAATCACTGGGCAAAAAAAATTGGGTTCATATCCAAATAGCAATTACTCAATGATTGCAAATGTTACAAAGAAGAATGCATGCAGTAAACCCTCTTTACATGTGAAGTTGGTGAATAGAATAAAAACATTTAGTAAAGGACAACCCAAAGACACAGAAGGCATAAAAAATAACCCCACCTTCTAGCAACAGTTGGTAGTACACGGTACTCAATTCACTTCGGTGCTGCAAAGTTCTTGTTATAAACACTTTGACAACAACAAAATATGGTGCAGCTATCTTACAAAGGGCCGTTCATGACCAACAAGTGTCACGACAATCTAAGAAGAAAGCGGAGAAAAAATATTTTAAAAAATGAATAAAATTCTGCAAAAGTGGATAATACAGCAACAGGCTGGTTTCTAAGTGGAATATCTGTACATGACCCCGAGATTTGACTGCTCCCGTAGAAAGGTGGCACGACGACCCCCGTGCATCTAGAAATCGTCTCTACAGGAAACGATGCTACTGTAATGATTCTGCCAATGACCTGTGTGAGCAGTGACAAGAAGGTGGTAGTGGCCCTATCCCTGCGACGCAATCCTCCTTCATCCTTCTCTACCTGCCCTGCCCTCCACCCTTTCTCCACCTACTATGGATGTTTCCATGGTAACGCATCATCAATTTCTGATTCCTCAGCGAAGGTCGATCTGCCTACTGACCCGATACAGAAAATCTACTTTCCTCTCATCCCTATACCTTGATTCTGACAGCATCACGTTACTCTGGCAGCCAAATTTCTCCTCCATCAATTATCACTCTATCTCTCACTACGAAGCCCATCTCTTGGGTATTTTAGGGGTGATCCACGCATCATCAGGAAAAGACCTGCATTAAGCCTACATATCCTCAAAGTCTGTTACATTCCATTTATCCGAGCCGTTGCATAGAGAGTCATGTTTGAGACTGCACATGAAAAATCGTGGAAAATATGCCATGCCAATTTCTGTCAGTCAAAATCCAGTTCATACTTCTACAGTTGATTCTGAAGTCATAAGTCATAACTTTTCATGCAACATAACCCTCTGAAATAATCAACGGCGGAGAGCTTTGGGGGTCACTAGGCAGATGCAACTGCACGTTCCTGACAGCAATCATGTTTGGCACATCTCTGCAACACACTAGTTGCATAATCAGAAGAGATTGGTCACAACCACAGGATATCAATGCATTTACTCCATACCCATGATCTTTGCCTGGCTGCTGATGGCTAGAGTCCAGGCCAGATTTTTGCTTCTCATTTCTGCGATGAATTGTGCCCGATAATGCCACTGGGGATCAGCTCATCGACTGGGCCTTTTGTGACAAGCATGGTCATCCTAAACAGCACTCGTTACACACACACACACGCGCACACATACACACACGCAGACATACAATGTACGACAAGACACAGACATGCACACACACTTGCAAACAGACATACACAATCACACACACACACACACACACACACACACAGACCCACACACACAAATGGATGATCAAACTGTCACAACACACTACCATCATACCCCTCCTCCTTCCTAACCCCTCTGCCTGAACTCTTCTCTCATTCTCAAAGGAACTCTCCTAAAGCCAAATTCGCATGTTGTTGTTTTTCTATCATGATATCCGTACACCTATCCAATAATGCCATCCAACCTTCTCCTTTCCTCCATCCAACCTTCCCTTTCCCCCTTCCCTCCCTCCCGTGAGCTCTACATGAATTAGTTCATTTGCGTCCCGTATTTGGTATGCTGCTGCCCCCGCCCCCCACCGTATATCCCCCCGCCCAGCTGATCTACCATCATGTGGCTGCGGCCGGCGCCCGTTTGCTGTTGGTGGTGCTGGGGCTGGCCCGGCTGGTTGCTGCCGGCCTGGTGGTACTGATTGGAGGTGGAGGAGGAGGAGTTGCCGAAGCACAGCGATGTCATGGCCTGGCCCACGGAGGAGGGGATGGGGACGGTGTACTGGCGCTGCGTGAGGCCCCCCGGGAGCACAGTACTGTGGGCGATGGGGTCTGTGTTGGCTGTTAGGGTGGGATAAAATGTAAAATGAATCACTGTAAGTTTTGTTCTTTTCAACACCCGACTCAGATGAATATTCATAAATTGCAGAGTTCATGATAGTGGTCACATCAACAACTTTCACACGAGATATGCCTAGCATGATATTGCAATGATAGCTATCCCGTAGCAACAAAAAAAAAGAAGAAATAAAAAAAACCACTACCATCATTTACGTTGTGAACAACTTCTGCGCAACCTTTTATTTCTCATCAAGGACAAAAGATGGTGCTTTATAAGTAAATTTGAAGATGAAATTGTACAAGGCATGCTCAACTTTTTGCCCTAATGCATAGAACAAAACAATAACTTTTATAATTACAAATATTTATATTGCGTCTAGAGCAAATACCTTCTAGGCTTTAACTTTTATCTTGCTGTTTCTACCTGTCCTAAGTATACACTATTTCCACATTCTTTTTTTTTTTTTAAATGGGCTATCCGCTCTTGACCACTACTCACCAATAGGTACTAGATTGGACTGGACAACCCCCGTGCTGAGTATCTGACCGTTGCTGTAGCCGTTGCCTAGCGTGGAGGTGCCGGCGGTGTCCATGCCGTTGGTGGCCCCGCCCAGCTGGTTCCAGTAGCTCTCGGAGGGCGAGGCAGTGTGGCTGCCAGCCGGTACCATCACCTGCTGGCCGGTGTAGTGGAAGAGGGGGTTCTTGAGGTCCAGCCGGTTGGTGGACTTCACCCCCGAGCTGGGCGACTCCAGCTCCAGGTCTATGTCGTAGCTCTGCCTGCAGGGGTCAAGGAAGGGTCAGGAAATTATGATCGTGTCTGGTCAAGCGCTCAGCTGTAATTTTCTGTACTAGCAACTGTTCCTGTTAATTCTACTCTACAGTAATGGCAAAATGTATATTGCTACATGTACTACTTGCAAATATAATCGCAACTTGCAATTTTCACCGATTGCAGCTACACAATGGTGACACTTTCCTTGTTGCCATGGTAACTGACGATAGATGCAAGGGTCTTTCTACACTGGGATAAGGACCTTTGTTTTCCTGCCACTAACATGTATGTCTCACTGCTGAAGAAAATAGAATAGTACAGGCCACAAAGGTCTGCACTTGCAAAAATGCCCCCATGAAACCCCACATCCAAAAGCCAATAACAACAACAAAAACAGCATAACACTTGCAGCAGCCTGCGTTGTTTTCTAACTCTCATTTTCGGAGTAGCCTTGGATTACTTCATCACTCTTCTGTGCTGGCTACAGGAGTTTTCTCACAGGCAGACTTACAATTACCTTCATAAAAGCAACAACAACAAAAATATTTGCCTCTTCAGAGAGAAGGATGGGTGCCCTCAAACATACAAATACAGTGGCATTGATTGATCCCGGTGGATTATATTGGGTCACACAAGATGCAATGTTTGGTCAGATGATTCGGCTCTCATGGAAGTAATTAAGGGTTACTCACGATACATTGAACGCTTGAATTCTCACACACACACACACACACACACTTACATGTATAAGCACTTCTCATCAATAAAACAGCTGTAAAAGGCGAGATCTATATAAAATCAGACTCATGACACTGGGTACATCTATGACTTTCTGGTGCAAAGAAAGCTATTGCCTTTCAAGACATATCGTTCTACTGTACATACCACATATTTTGCTAGCTTTCCGCGCAAATTAACAAGAAGCAAAATTATCAATAATGATCGCGACAAGAATGAGACGTTCATGTGTGCATTTCTCCATGCATATCTGTACTCTATGATCACAAATTTAACCACCCGTGAAATTGTCAGAAAGGTCTGATATGCGAAAATTAGACTCCCTAAACATATGGCGTATACAGTGTGTAGCCTTTGAAAAAGTTACAGTCTAGGCCAATTTGACTACATTTATGTACTTTGCACTGAAATCTTTGACTAATACGCACTGTCATAAACCTTAACAAAAACAGATAGAAGTACAATGTGGGACTTAGTCAACTTCATCCATGTGGAGATACTCTACCTTGCATTGGCGATGAGTATGACCTTTCCTGTTAACCTCTGACCCTTTGTGACATATATGGGTGATCTCAACAGACATCGTACCTGCAATGGCAGTCACAGAAATCATGGGTTTAGAATTAGGCTACTATCACAAACAAACCGGCAATCTTGCAAATAATGCAAAAATTTATCTATGTCATCCTCAAAACACATACACGGCAGCTATCTATTGATTTATAAATATAATTATATATTATGGAGAGATATATAACGTATTCATTCCCCTTCCCCCCCCCCCCCCCCCCCCCATTTTTCACAGTGGAAATTCTTTAATTACAGAGCTGGCACTATGCTACAACTGACTTAGGAAAGAGGTACTAACTCTCCTTGACATATCATAACATTACACAGCACCTTGTCTTGAAAAAGAAAACCTGGTATAGAATTTTGGAGCAAGCACTCTGACAGTCAATGGAAAGCATACATAATTTCTGGGTTACCACAAAGCATCTTATAGGGGCTTGCACATGACAAATTTATGGTAAAAGGAAATGTACTCGCATTGACATGTTTGGAATGGTTGGGAAGAATCAATTCAATTCCATTCCATACATTTCCATTCAATTTATTTATTCCACATGTTAAAAAATATAAAAGAAACAAAAGACATGGATGTAACATATTGCACATTATGTTTACATTGGATACAAGAAAAAGATACAAAAAAAAAATATACTTATCAGTAAGTATGATGACAGAAATTCCCAATCCCATGATATATTAGTCCATACTAACAGTAGCATATTGTATTGCGAATGTGGTATTCCACAATGCAAGCTGTCCTGCAACCTACATTTCAGACTAATACGCTTCATGTACGTGAGCCCACTGGAGTAGCAGACGAGTGCTTACTCTATATCAGTGTCTGCTAAATTGAAGGTTCTGTGTGTGAGGGAGTCATGACTTACGCACATAGAAGATCCTACTTCATTAAGTCATCACAAAGAGTGCTAACTTGGTGAAGTGGTCCACCTACATACCCACATAAGAAAAATGGGAGAATGATGCTGGGGGGGGGGGGGGGAGGGGGAGGAGGAGGAGGAGGAGGAAAAGGAGGAGGAAGGAGAAGGAGGAGGAGGAGGGGGGGGGGGGGCGAGGAGTGTGTGCTTACCTGATACCAGTGTGTAAGAGGCTCAGTGGGTGCAGTGGAGAGCCATACAGATTGTCTGTAGGAGTGAAGACACAAGGACACACAATGCCATGAATAAATGAAGAGTTTGAATGCTAAAACTGATAAGCAGCATTTCTTCTTTTTTTTTACATCAAGGTCATCATCAAACAGAGAAAAATAAAATCATTTCAGTGATACTGCACACATTTCATAAGAAGACATATTTTTAAAGATATTATTAGAATTATCACATAAATCTTATTTTCTTTTCTCTTTTTAGCAGATTGAATATAAAATATCTCAAATAGCTAAAACCAATATCTCTGTTTTTGCACTCAAACTCTCCAAATGCAAGCATATGTGAACATTTATGTTTTATCTCTGACCTCTCTTATCTCACAAGCAGACATCATCTCAGCAACCAAAATGTAAAGACAACTGGGAACTAAGAGAATGTGGCTTGGAATATTAGCATGCTTGAATATAAAGTTTTTACACGTTCTGAGTATTTGGGTGAGAAAAATTGAAATGAAACCACAAAACTTTGCTCAAGACAACGTACATTAATGGACAAATTCACCATCATTAACATAAGGATTGAGAGAATACAGCAATATTAGTAGAACACATCAGTGAAAGTTTGAGGAAAATTGGACAATCGATGCAAAAGTTATGAATTTTAAAGATTGTTGTGTTGGAACTGCTGGATGAGGAGACTACTAAGGCTCGTGATGTCATATGAGTACAACTGTATAAAGAAAATGTAAAGAAAATTCAACATATTTTCACTTTTTCACCTAATAAAAGAGCACTTGACTTGCCTCTTTCTAAAGGCAATGGGAATAATATTACCCATAACATATGTCAGTAACGAGTCAAGGGAATGTTTACTTTTTTCAAAAGATGAAATTTTGTGAAATTCTCTTTATATTTTCCTTATATTGTTGTACGCATGTGACATCATACACTGCAGTAGTCTTCTCATTCAGCGGTGACTGCACAAAAACTTCAAAAATTCATAACTTTTGAACGGATTGTCTGATTTTCCTCAAACTTTCAATGATGTGTTCTACTAATATTGCTACATTCTCTCAATCCTTATGTTAATGAAGGTGAACTTGTCCTTTAAAAAGGACTCATAAATGTTACAGATATGTACAGGAAATCATCATTAAGACAAAGTGTATTACTTTTGAAAACGTAAAGTCTGGTCTTACAGATATTTATGTAATCCTCATTTGCAAATATATCTTACAGTACAGTCTTGCTTTTATTTTGAAAGAAAAATGAACTTTACACTAAATATTTCATGCTTTTCAAAATCTATATCTGAACTTTCCATACATTGTTTGAGCATGTTTCAGTATGCTGCATTATAAATCCAATTTGAATACAAACATGAAATGATGGCAACTTCTTCACAACAACCTTTTTGCACAAAGTTGAGATTTCAGCCCCACTTATAAGCCAACTGCTTTTAGGGCATTACACATCAAATGTAAAAAGATTTTAAACAAAACAGGAGAGAGAATAAACATGAAATCGTATCGCCTGCCCCCATCCTCCAAGATACTCACAATGACCCGTGGAAGGCAACATCGAACCAGAAGGCCAAACCGTGCACCGCTCCAGACTGATGCGTCTTGAATTGCAGTGGAATCTCGATCCGGTGAAGGTCACTTTCACTGACGGTCAAGAAGTCCACTGTGTACTTGAAGGACCTCGCCAGGCAGATCTTGATATCAAAGGTATCCTACCGAGAGAAAAAGAACAAGATGAATAAAGCATAAAAACATTCACATTCACTTCTTTCAAGACGCGGTCAGACTGGTGAAAGATCAAGAAGTTTAAGATTGCTATCTCTACGATCTCAAAGTTTTACCAGCGTGACCGCAAACTTTCCAGGGAACTTCCTGCGAAACATCTCACAAAACTTCCCACTCCAACTAGGGATATTTTCCCCATCCCCACCAAACTTCTTGATCTTTTGCCAGTGTGACCGCTACAAACTGAAACTTCGTGATCTTTGCCACGTGACCAGTCTACCACCTGTTTTCGGGCCATGCCTCTGAAGTGCACAGCTATTGTGTTGTAAAAGTGTTGTTAGATAACAATCACTAGCCATCAGATGGCGCGCTCTTCATTCTTCCTTTTGCAAGCGCACTAATAACCCAAACTTCTCCATCCAAAGATCGAGAAGTTTGGCTGCCAGTGTGACCGGACGACATAAGATCTTGAAGACTTTGCAACTTCTCAATCTTTTGCCAGCGTGATAGCTCTAATTTCTAATGATAGAAGCTCTAATTTTATCCCACTTCCCAACTTTACAGATTTTAATTTTTGGCATGATGACAGCAAAAAGAGAAAACAGGCTGGATTTCTCTGTGCACTGACATAATTTGGTGCTACCTAGATGGCATGAACAACATACAGTCAAATCTATCCTAGCGGCCATCTGCCTTATGTGGTCACAAGACAACCCCCTTCCCATGGAGAAAAATTGCACATTACAGTCCCTGCTCATGGTAGCCACTTGACGAACGAGTCCAGCATTGCAAAATTTCTAGCATGTCTATGAAGGCCAATTTTCCTCCTTCCCTAGAGTGGCTGCTATAGACAACAAGTTTGACTGCATTTGTTCAAGGCAGGTTGGCAAACAATGACTTTACTACCACACATACCATGCAGACCTTATCAATGACTCTTGTCATGCCTGCCAAATACCCTTTCAAATGCACTGTCTAGCAGTGTGTCCAAATCCCAGTTGCATAGTTCTACATGCTATCAAAGAGAGTCTCTGATATTATGTAAATGAAGCTACAGAGGACTCCCACTATAATGAAGTTCTCGGGACCGGCAGTTATCTTTCGTTATATCGAAATTTCGTTATAACCAAACAAATAAACGATAAAATACATAGAGTGGATAATGTTGTGGCCTGAATTTCTACTTCGTTGTAATCGGAATTTCGTCATTACTGTGTTCATTAGAATGGGAGTGCACTGTACAGAGGTGTATAGAAATCAAGGCTGAAAATCCTCACTAAATGCTTCACAAATGTGAAAATCAGGATGAGACCAAACAAATCAAAGTTGCTATTTCCATAGATAGTAATGATAGACTTTCCATTAGGTAACAGTTTATTAGTATGGTGATATTTGATCATAATTCTCTTGACAGTAACATCAAAACTTTAAAAAACTTTTGTACGCTGGAGTGTTTTTCATGCATTTGAACATCATCGCATATCTCAGTCACCTACATCCAGCAATTTCTTAGCTTCAACCACCACAATGTTAAAGGGTGGTTTTTAATTTTTGTGGTATAAAAAGTTGTGGGAAAAAAAAAAATGACATAATTTTTTAAACATATCCTACGACCTATGACTTCCCACTTTTTCTAGCTGAGGCCCAGCTCGATTGACATGAGGGTGACTAGAAATTGTACACAAAAAAGAGAAAAACATATGTGCCCTTCTTCACATATTGCCATATCTAATATATTAATTCATTTTTAAAGTAGGAACATACAGACTGTTCCCACTTTGCAGAATATTGTGAGGATATCTTGGAGTGAAGCTGAAAAGTGCCACATTTCTCACCACAATTGGTTGCCTGAGGAATTCTTGCAGTGCTGTCTCTCTTAGGCACGTGAGGTCCACACCATGAAATGACTGCTGGTACCTAAAGAGACAAACAGAAATACCACACACATTCAAACTCAATGTTCAACTCATTTGAACAAACAAGGCAAAGGGCTATTGGGGATGTGAACATTCCACTCAAGGAACATGACAATTTTGTGTAGGAATTTCTATACTACATGGCCATCAAAGTAAAAGCAAAATTGCATAACATCCAGTGTTTACAAGTATAATGTTGATATCAACAACAACATACAATACCTGCTAACCCTAGAATTCAGCAAAAAATAAAGTGGGAATAACTGGGAGAAAATAATGCAACAATAGGAATTTTCATCCTAATATAACACTATTAGCAGGTGTTGACAAAATCAGGAACCCAAGGTTGAATGAGTTCTTCTTTCCTATTAAGAACTAGGAATATTCCTATCAAATGGGAACACTTGGCAGGTATGTCCTGCACAATAAAAATACTTCTTTTAGAATGGCAATCAAGCATGATAAAACACACATGTGTCTCGCCTATTGCAACTGTCACATTTTATCACAACCGAGAGTTTAAGGAAGTAAACAGATACAAAATGTATGCAGTGAAAAAGCTTCGGGTAGACTAAGGCAGAGTCATTGAATATCACAATCTATCATGTTGTGAGTGGCAAAACAAACACCAGTGAAATTCTAAATCCATACAAGCATATCCATATCAACTCTGGGTACCCTCATTGATCTGATATTACAGTTTTTCATATCCTCCTTTGGGGAGTTTATTTCAATTTTCATCGGAGTTGGAATAGTCTTTACAATCAAAACATTCATTTCCTTGAAACTGAGAAATGGAAGAAATAACATGATAGCAACCCTCCAATTTGTATTCCTGGAAAGAAAACTTGTTTGGACATATAGTCTGGTTCTTCTATCTGGAACTCATTGCCTGTGAAACTGAGAATGGAGACCATATTCCCTTTTTTCAACAAAGAACTTCAAACCTCTTTGTTCCAGTCACTCTCATGTTTTTCTTTCAACCATGGCTCTTTCCAAAGGAGGAAATGAACAAAAGAGATCTCAGCTTTCTGCACCAGGAGTGTCTTTGAGTGACGGACATGGCACATTAAAAGACTCCATCATTATAATTATCATTATCATTGTTGATGTTGTTGTTATTGTTATTCTTATTCTTCTTCTTCTTCTTCTTCTTCTTATTATTATTATTATTATTGTTATTATTATTATTATCATTATTATTATCATTATTATTATTATTATTATTATTATTATTATTATTATTATTATTATTATTATTATCATTATTATTATTATTATCATTATTACTATCATTATTATTATTATTACTATTATTATTGTTATCATTATTATGTTGTTGTTGTTGTTGTTGTTGTTGTTGTTATTATTATCATTTTCATTTTCATTACATAGATTGTTATAAGTATGGTCATATGTGAGCTGATAATGAGGGAGAAATATTCCTGGCTGAATCACTGATCTCTGCACAACAATACAAAACTAGGCGCACTCAGAGAGCACAAACCTCCACCCAGGCCATAGGGTCGCTAGCACTAGCACCAGAGAACTGAGCATGCATCCTTTATTTAAAATACAGTGTATACACCCGTGATCAGGTTTTATGATTCAGATCACAACCAAAAGCTAATCACCTGATCCTTTTACCGCAGTGGATCTATCCCGGAAATTTCACAGAAATCCAGTCATAACTTTTTGAGTAATATCGAAACAGACAAACACATAGATTAACAAAGAAATTAGAAGTACTAGGTAAAAGCAAACCTCTGCCAAGGCCAGAGTCATTGACCCTATAGAACTGCGAATGCATCCTTTAGTAAAATCCTGGTTCCGTATCATGATTTGGATCACCACCAAAAATTAACCACTTCTTACTTTTATCCCCAGAGATTTATCCTGATATTTTTTCCAAGACCCATTCACAAATTTCCAAGTTAGAGAAACAAAAGAAAAAAAAATATCCTCCTTTGCAGATTCTTAGTGTCTCCTACCTCCTTGACATGGCAGGGACATGCAAAGTCAATATCAAGGTACTCATCAATATCAAAGCATATGTATTATACAACTGACAACTTTTGTTTGTTGAATTTGTTGAAGATGCCCAATTTTGATTAGATGGACATTTCAAGACATTAAGCTGCTCACTAGAATACCAAACTGTCTTACTGTGTGGTGACAGATTTGACAAAAAAAAAAACAAAACAAAAAAACACCTCCTTACCAGAAGTTGGCTTTCGTGAACTGTTCCATGTAGAGAGCATCATCACTGAATGGTGCTATGTGGACATCACCCTGGGTAGGGAACATCTTGCCTACAAGACAAAACAAGAAACAGTCAACATCAAGTCCCCAGTTTGTAGACTTCTTGCTTTAACACTATTAACACATGAGCAATGGTAAGGCCATAGCATGGATGTGATTAAGTCCCATCCTATAAACCATGAGATTAAATGCCATTAGTGAACAGCACTGCTTACTACTGCATATGATAAAATAGTTAAAATGCTTTCACTGCCATGGACAAATTCATCCTTGTTCTGTTAAGCCTGCAGCACACTACTGTAAAACATGATATATTCGCGGCATGAATTTTTCGCGAATTGGAGCCGACGGCCTTTTTTTGCGGCATGAAATTTTCACGAACTGCCACTGGCATTCAATGCTTATAGTGTAGACAAGAATTTTCACGTGCATTTTAATTTCGCGATTCTTGGCGCTCGCGAAATTCGCGAAATTAAAATGCACGCGAACATTCCTCGTTTTACAGTATACGACTCACTACCTTACAACTGACAGGCTGTGGATCTGAAATATATCACAATAGCCTCAATATAAACATGCGTGTTTCTTTCAGACCCAAAGTCTGTCAGTCATATAGTCATGAGTCGTAAAGTGTGCAGTGATCTTTTGGCGCTCTACGCTAATCATACAAGCATATTGCCTGATACCACGAAAGAAACATAGAAATGTGGCAGATGGCATGATGGGATGAAAGGACAGAGTAGAGAAATAGCTTGGACAATTTAAGAAATGAGAAATGCTCATCAAATGACGCATTATGCGATACCCCGGGGTACCACGTTGTGTAGCGCCACCTCACGTCCACTCGAGGACAGCCGCAGAGAAATGCATGCATTGTGTGTGCGTGTACATAGTCATTCCCATGCCACTGCATGTTATACTACGCATTCATGGTCACACCAAAATAATTTCCCACTTTTTGGCAACCCAGGGTACAACCTTACAAAAAAAAAATAATAACAATAATGGCTGATTTCTATTCGGTAACCCATGGTACACTTTATGTCATCATACAGGAAAGGAAAAGTTTGATGACTACTGAGTAGGTGCTGACAGAGAACATCGATCATGACATTCCTCCACTTATGCCATGGATTGTGATATCAATTTTATCATGTTGAATATGATCCAGAAATTTCAGATAGAGATGATTATGACAAATCACAACTGGGATTATTGAATTACATGAATGGAGATGTTGATACCTAGGATCACACCTAGGGATGATAAGGCTGATGCTGCCACAATGATAGCTGTATGACAGTTGTATCAGTATCACACAAACAGATGTATCAGTATCACAATAACAGGTGTATCAGTATCAACAAATGGTGATGATACATCTGCAGATAATGGAAATGAATATTCTCATGATACTCAAATCATCCTCCAGTTCTGGCTTATGAAGGCAAGGGAAGGGGGGGGGGGGTTGGGGAGTGAGGGAAGTGGGGGTTGCACTCACCTCCCGGTTTGAGCCACTTCTTGGCATGGAGGTAGCTCTCCAGCATCCGCTCGTTGAACAGCATGTACCCCATGGGCTCCGAGACTATCAGGTCCACCTGCTCGGGTACCGACACCTCCTCCACCTTCCCCGGGATCACAAAGACACGGTTAGCAAGACTGTTGGCCTTGACGAGTTGCTGTGAGGATTCAAAAAGGGATGAGCGGCATGAGCGAGCGATTAAGGTTTGAACGAAAGAAGGAGCGACACTGTGAACGTGGCACCTCTGTTCACAGTTTATACAGGCTTACAGTTCATTGAGTACAAAGTGCATACTCCACTAAACACAAAGGGCAGAGTAGCATTAGATGAAAATATGCATTGTGGAAGGAAATTTGGAATGCTTTTTCTCGAACATTGGAAGTGCAGTGCATAGATACACTGTTTTGTGGTGTCCACTGTAACTCTATCAAATAGAGAGGAGATTGTTAATGGACGTTCAGCTATGAGGGCACAGTGACGTACACCTCCTTGGTGCAAGTCATGTGACTTTGTCACGTGATCTGCAACTGCACGTTTCAATCTCCAGTCAGTCTGTGAGTTCCCAAATAACTCGACAGCTGGTTGTTGCACGGGGAAGAAAGCATTTCCACTCCTGTGAGAAAGAGAGAGTATTTACTGTGACAAAAACAAAAATATGATGTCATCTTATTTCTTCTTCTTTTTTTTTTTCTTCAAATTTGTGAGAATGTGTTATAAATTCTTGGGGTGTAGGCAAGGGAAGATGACAACATTGCTGGTGTGACCTGCAGAGAGAAGAGATCTGGAATAATGAACAGGTTCAAAACATTTCCATTTTACTGCAACATGGGGATCGTTTAATCTGGCAACTCAGAGGAAAGCAGCCTCGGACATTTGTTTGATGCATACAGCGATATGAAATTAAAAAAAGATAATCAAAAGAATATTGTTAGGCATCAGCTTTGCTGACCTGTTACATGCATGCATTCTAGCATGACTCAAAATGTAGAGTGACCTTTTGTACGGATGCAAGTTCTACATTAATTAAGGGGTAAGGGCGCAGTCAGTGACCAGCAATGCTCGCGCCAGGCCCCTTGCCCACACAGTACTTACTGACCGGCCGCGTTCATCTCAACGCCACCGCTTCGGACGGCGAACGAGCGCTCGTGGCGAGTCGTTTAGTCTAGAGGGGGAAAACACCCAGCGCTGAGGTATTGCAGGGCTAGGTTGAGGTGAATGTTACACAACACATTGATAGAACTCAGTGAGCAGTAGTGTCTCATCGCTTTATCGCCACGGTGACGTGCTGCACTAACCAATCACGGGATGGGTTTCTCACTCTGAGAGAGAAACCAAAGAAAGAACAAAAAACAAAAAACAAAACAAAACAGGGATTTAGTATGGATGAACAGACAATGGGGGGAGAGTGTAAGAGAAAGGAAAAATCATTAGCCCAAAGTAGATGCCACGGTGCGTGTGGGACGAATCTGAAAAGGAGATGACAGATAAAAATATCAGCGTGAAGAAACAGAACAAATCTGGGTTAGATGTAGTCACAGAAACCATTGCAAATAGAATGCGGGTTGCAAAAGCGGTGAAGTAAACATCAGCTGAGCTGTTTTACAACTGGTCACAAGAGAAAGGCATTTTTCTTCCCCCCATATTTAGGGTCCATACTATCTACCTCAGAAATGAAGACTTACAAATGCAGCAGTAGTAGCATTGTGCAGAAATAAGGTAAGAAATAATGAAACCTCTGTATGGCTGCATTATATGTGTGTGGGCTCCTACATGCACTCAACATCTTCATTTTGTTTCTCTGGAAGACACAGTTTGTAATATATACTTGCACAGCAAGCCCACATTCTTGTACATGTCCAAATTAAAACACTTGGCAGAGTCTATATGTTCTATTGCCAAGAATCCCTTAAAGTCAGACTTTTTTGTTCATATAAGTATAATATTCAACAAACTGCAATCTTCTAAAGATATGCATGGGATTAGCATATCTCTCTCTGATAACACTGCACTCATATTCTCTCACCCACTGCAATTGAGATCAGGGTTCCATTTCATTAAAAAAAAAAAAAAATCTGCTTTGAGAGCAACCCTTGCTAGAATGGCAATTGTCATGGCAACGACAGGAATCCAGTTTCCTGATTGGCTGTTGCTACGGGAAGTTGCTATTCTAGCATAAGTTGCCATCCTAACAGCTTTTATGAAATGAACTGAATTGCCTTTTCTTGATAGTAAGATACCTAGTATACTATGTTCAGTGACTGTAATTATATCAATACCTATGATAGCGTGCATCTCTGATAATCTGGTGAGTTATTGCAAAACTCTCTATGCTGGATCACAATGAATGATTAAACCGATTAGTTGCACATTTGTGCACTCATTATTGAAAATCTGTGGGTGAAAGCAACTACCGCATCAACAACATCAACAACAGGACAAGACACTCGAGGTCAACAAGTGAAACAGCACAAACAATTCCTGGACATACCCATGATGAGGTCAGTTGTGTGTAGAGGTTACATGCCTAGTCTTGCATTGAGGCTACATGTCTAGTCTTGCATTCAGACTCAGACTCACCTTGGCTTGCTCTGCTATTGAGCTCGCCTCGATGGCGTAGACCTTGCGCGCCCCTGCTTGGATGGCGAAGAATGACAAGATTCCCGAGCCAGCACCGATGTCTAGTACAACCTGCAACACAGTAAGATGGATGCACATTTTTTAAAACCATCAATATCTTAATACGAGACTACAACACCAGGGATATCGTATTGGTATGACGTATTTCAATACATTGATAATGGCGCTGTATTGGTACGAACAAATATTTCAATACATTGATAATGGCGCTGCTTATGACTTTTGTGCCAGACTTGTAGTGGAATTGCATTTTTACACTATCATTACCACCCCCCCCCCACACACTCACACACACATTCAAACTGCATGTAGTGTGATGAAATCACACACTTAACTGCTTCCCTATCAAGATCAAAACTCATATTAATCTATCAGCTAGACAAAAAAGTGCTCACACAGCATTGCACATGTGGGACTGCATGTAAACCAGACATCTTTTGGATAACCTATGCCAGATGGCATAGGTTATCCGAAATATTTTTTTTTTCACTAACTTCTTAGTATGGGCAAACCTTGCAATAAAACAAATGTTCCATGGACAATATGTAAAAATTGCACAAGGTGTCCCTTTAAAATCTGTGTGTATTGACCCGCACTTTGTACCCCTCCCCCCCCCCCCCCCCAAAAAAAAGAAAGAAATAAAATTAGGATGTATCCTCCCTTGTGCCCTTCAAGCCCATTTCTGCTTTTTACAAGCAGACTTGAAGACTGTCTGCAAACTCAAGGGCCTGTGTCCTACACTTGTACCACTAGCCATAAGGACTTTGGGCCAAAGCCATAGACAAAATGTCTAGGAAAGATGAAAAGTGGAATTCTGCACATTGTCACTAATGGCGAGCTTTAGATCTGCAACGCTAATGTTAAGGATGACGGTAGTTGGCTATATATGGTGTTCCGCACATGCATGAGGCAGTTGTTTCTATTGTTCGACCTGGGAGGCTGCATTGTCTTGCTGTTAGCATTGCAGATCTAAAGTTCACTAATATCATCTCACTGAAGTAAAAACTATTACATGGACTCCTTGAGCCATACAATGTGTATGTGCATTTTTTTAAATCTTACATGTATGTGCATTATCTTTATCATCATCACCACCGTCACCACCATCATTGCAATCATCATTATCATCATCATCATTCTTATCACTGCCATCAATATCATCTTTTTATCAATTCATCAATCTATTCAGTAATTCTATTTAAATAAATATCAAACATAAGTATCAAAATGGAACAATCTTATATCAGTGACAGTTGTATGACATTTGTACCTGCGACAATGAAAAAATCTGCACGCTAGGCCAAACATAAAACCTATTCACAAACATAGCCCTAACCCTAATTCTCACATCAAAGTAAACCTACAAACCCAATCACAACCCTATCCTTAAGTCCTCGGAAAAAATAGACTAGAGCAATTGTCACAGGAGCAAATGTTGCATCACCATCAATGACATGTCATTGATACATTGGGGTGCTTCATCTCATTTGTAAATCAAAACTTGATTTCCTAGACATGGGACGGTAACATCAACTTTTTATTTCTTCCATTCATATACATGTAACAACAACTGTGGGATGCATCAACTTTCCCTGTGATCACACTGTCTGCCAAAAGGAGAAAACTGATTGAAAACGAAGTTCTTTTTTTTTTCTTTTTTCTTTTTTTTTTTAACTGACACAGAAATGCATGTCAGGGTCTGAGGGGGTGGGACATCAGATTATTCACAACATTTGTATGGTGCTACAGCTGTTTAAAAAACATTCAAAGGCGCTACATGTTACACATACACGAGCAAGGCTAGACACTAACTTTTTCTTTTGGTGGCCCGACAATGAAATTTGCTGGCCCAGTTGGCCCAATTGGCATTGTGACGTAGTAATAAAGCATACCAGTAATCATGTACACCTGCAAATCAGCTCCTTGAAAATAATCGTGACATACAAGTTTCAATATTTCATTTATTTATATTTTTAAAGTGAGAATGACAAATCATGACGATGCAACCCTGATTGCAACCCGAATTCAGCAAATTTTCCACAAGAACAGCACCATTGCAGACATTGGGACTGTACAATAAGGAATGCTCGAGTGCATCTTAATTTCACAAATTTCGGGAGAGCCAAGATTCGCGAAATTAAAATGCACAAGAAAGTTCTTGTCTGCACTATGTGCATTGAATGTTACAGGCAACTCGCGAAAATTTCATGCCACAAAAAAGCCCGCCGGCTCCAATTTCGCGAAAATTTCATATCACGAAAATACAGTACCTTGTCCTTGAAGTCTTCATGATTTGTTAACATGGCCTTCTGGTAGGTTGACGTGCGTATGTAATCCTGCATCATGTTCTGCTGCTGAGACAGGTAGCCGTAGAACTGAATTTTGAAGAAAAACAAAATTAGAGTAGGAACAATGAGAACCAAATCATGTAAGAATTCTAAATACTATTGTTCTCTCTCGCTCTCGCTGTGATTCTTCTTGAACATTTGTGTGTCTGAGTGTGTGTGTGTGTGTGTGTGTGTCTGTCTGTCTGTCTCTTCCTCAGTTAAGTCCTCCAAAGATTGAGATCATGACTTGCTGCATTCTTCAGGGATGTGAGATCATGAATACAGCATGAAGGAATAGTTGCAGACGAGCTCTTTAAGTTACCGCGAGTGTTTCTCAGGAATATGCTAGTCAGTGTATCAATCAATGAACATGAAATACTTTAGGTTACCAATCACATACAAGAATTGAAAATTCTTGTAAAGTGCAGAGACACACTAATTCAAATTCAAATTCATTTCACATGCTAAAACAAAAACATCACCTTCATCACGTTCACAATACAAAAAAGAAAAAATATATATATATACATCAAAATCAACACTGTCAAAGTTTTAAGATTCTAGTGGCTTCATTTTATTTGTAAATTTAGTACAGAAGCCCCCACTTAATCTTCAAACTGTCAGTAAAAATCAAATTCAAGATCAGAGTGATACAGCTGGACCCAAGTATACACATTTTCACCTGCCATTCTTGATTGTTGATTTCATTCAAATCATCAAATGGTAATTTACTCATATATATACTGAAATGAACTAACAATGATATAAACCATATATGTCAAGAGATAAGACTGTGATCAAATCACACTATTCTTTGAAAAAAAAAATCATAACGCACTCTTAATTAGTTTTTAGTTTAGTTTTGTTTTTGTGTCATCAAATATAAATATATGAATATACCAATGATGCACAGGATAGAGTGTGTTAGTGTAGGCGTGGTGCACTCGAGGGTATTTACAATTGTGAAACATGCACGAGGCGAAGCCGAGTGCATGTTGCACTACATTGTAAATACCCGAGAGTGAGCTACGCCTCCACTAACGCCACGAAATAATCCTGTGCATCATTTGTTTTATAAAATGGGTCGAAAATTCGAAAACTTACATCATTTTTCAGCGTTTTTCACGTACCTTTGTGGGTCAAGACGTCCGACGATGTTCGTCCCAAACATTTACGCACGTCGCACTCGCGGAAGTCTCGCACATACAGTATAAGTATAATGGGGGGTTGGGTTTCCGGACACTTAAGTTCCCGCATGAAAACTTACTTATTTTACATAGAATATGCACCCTTTACCTTAAAGACTTGATATAGACTCCTCATATAGGCCTACTAGACAACATACTCTGAAAACGGCGTGAGAATTAACCTGCTAAATCATTGGATTTGCTCTTCAAAGTGACTCCATGTACGCGTCCGGTCCCATAACGCTTGGTCTACTGTACTGTACAAAGTACGTATAGTAGAGTATACGTACGTACGCCACACATGTTATGCACAAGGGAAGACAGGCCGGCCGGCCGGCAGCCCAAACTAGAAGTTGTTTACAGGATTGACAGCGCGTATGCATGCAATTCATCAAAGGAGCCGCCGCGCGCACAGACGATCGGCAATCTACCATAGGATTACAGGCAGTGCAATTGTATTGAAGTAAAGGAAGGAGGTGTGTCTCATTTCAGCGCTTCCTATTGGCTACATTCTTGAACCCATTTTATAAATGGAATTAATTAATTTACTTGAATGACTTAAATAAAAACCTCTCTCCACTCTTTGCCTTACATACTGATAACTCATCCCAATGTATGTACATGTACATTGTTCGTACACACTTACACAAACTCACAAATACACATTGTGAACAGAGAAGGGTGGCTAACCACACTTAAAGGGACTGTACAGTACTGGTTTAGGTGAGGATTCATGTTTATAATTGTTTTTTTTGTGTGTGTGAGATAATGAGAAATCTCTTCTGAAATATGAAAGAGCATGTAATTTCAAGAAGGATTCAACATTTACTTGAAGAAAATTGGCCTTGAAATGGCTGAGATATCAAAAAAAGCGATACTAATAAAATTAACAGGCCACAACTTTTATTAGGATCTCTTTTTTTACCTTGTTTTAAGGTATCTCAGACATTTCAAAACCGATTTTCATCAAATAAAAATTCCCCATAGAATTGTATGCTCTTTAACATTTCATAGAGGGGTTTCTAAATATCTCACAAAACGTTACAAGCTGAATCCTCACCTCAACCGGTACTGTACAGACCCTTTTAAAGCAGTGAAAGGTGAAATACCCTACCTGAAAATACTGCACAGCTGATGCATCGTCTGTTCGCTCAGAGAATACTGACTTCTTGCCCGCCTGTTTCTGATTGAACCTTGCTCCTTCCACGATCTTTTCAAATCTCGTTACCTCTGCAGATGGCGAGAAAACAAACCACATTTTCTTTCAAAATGACAAAATATCCCAGCAAATAATTGCTGTACAATGCCCCCTTGCTGTTTACAACATCATTCCTTCAAAGACATTTCCAGCAAAACTTTACACATGATATGCATGGAATATCATAATCCTTTTACACAAGACATATCAAAATATGTAGAATCAATGTTAATCACCAAAAAATTGGATGAAAAAGAAAAGAAAACAAACATGAACAGAGCTGATGATATTAGTGGCTACAATTTTAACAAATTACAGTATATCTCTCAGTGTGCATTTGTATTTCAATGTCACTGTCTAGTGTTTTGTGAGGCCAAGATGGCTGTGTCACAGTTCTCACTGGAGAAAACATACAATTGATGATTTGCTGTCATCCAAATGGTTTCAGTTTTTCAGCCCTCAATCCAACTTGTCTTGCTACAAATGTATTTTGTCAAATCTCTCACGTACCGGTATATAAAATCAAATGATGTATTTAAGTTTTCCATAATTACATGACTACAAATAATTCTTTTTAATATTTGTTAAACTTGTTTTTCTTTTCTATTTCATAGGGTGGGATAGCAATATTAACACGTATAATTATGGAAAGTTTTTCATTCCTCCTACTCTGCCTGTGATCTTGGTAGGATTATACAGACATGCATAATTCATTCCAACGGCAAAAGCCTTTATTAAGTTGTGAGCTTCAAAATGAGCTACCCACGTCAATCCCAAATCATTTAAGAACACTGACGGATGGGAGCAGAGTAAATCGCTCTTTCAAGGACCCATTCATACCACTTTGATCCATCTTCAATTACTGTCAATCATGTGGTATTTGTTTTAAGGCCCTGCTCGGTGCCTCTCCTTGACAAGTCTATACTTGAAAAGTTATGTCCCTTTTAAATCTCTCTACAACAAACCTTTCCTTACAAAATAACCAATTTCAAAGACACCCGTTGATCCTGCTTCACAATCAAAAAAAAAAAAAAAAAAATCACTGTGAAACTTTTAAAAGTCTATCTTTTTATGAGTGTACCACCATCAATGCCCATCAGGGCAGTATGGGCAAAAGCTCCAATTCATAATCCTCCTCAATGTGCAATCAGCCAGTTCGTATGCACTGGTAGTACATGTATACACTTTGCACATGAGGAGAAAAAGGTAGTTTGTGATAACAGGGACTGTTGGTTTTTAAATTCACCAAGAGAAGCATCGGTTACATGTATGTAATGATTATTCAAGTATTCCTTATAAATGGTGCTAGCAAGCACATCCAATGTGTATATACTCGACAGCCATGTGCTCTTTAAAGTTCAGCATTTGGCAAGAAGTTTGTAATGCATTCAAAACAAAACAATGCATGAAATGGGACTTTCCCAAGTATTGACAAGAGCTCTATTCTGGTCACCTGATCTACGCAAGTGCACTCTTTGTTTGAATGTGAATTCCATAAATTGTTACGTTGGGCTAACTTATGCATTACGTTGCTTTGAAAACTGGTGAAGAACCTTTTCTGGCCATGTGGGGGGGGGGGGGATCATTTAGAAAATACACTGTATGCATGAGCTAATAACGAACTGGCTTACACTGCTGTTGTACAATGTAGCATTGAATCAAGAAGAAACGCAGTGACACAAACATGTGATGTACAGTGTACACGTACTGTAAAAATGAATGTTTTTACAGTTGAACCTCTCGTATCCGGACAAGTCGGGATCGGGGCTCATCCGCATAAGGGATTTGGCCGGATACGGGAGACTCAATGCTTTATACATACATACACATGTACTGATGTAGCCCATTGTAGTACCACATGTAGTAATGTGTATACTGCAACCTTTTCATTGTTACACTCAGTTACAGACCCCAAAATAGAGGTGTATGTTAATGTTGGAAGTAATATGTAATTCATGTGTGTTTGTGTAGGAGTTCTCAAGGAGTTGGGAATCCCCCTTTCCTCCCGTAATTATCCAAAAAAAAAAAAAAAAAATCACGGCGAGATTGCGTCCGTATAATAGAGAGATCCGGATAAAGGGAGGCCGGATAAGAGAGGTTCAACTGTACTTTGGATAGTAATTTTTCACATTCTGCTACAGAATCATGACATGACACAGTAGTAAAATTCATACATACGTTGTATGACATTAATTAAGCACAAATATTCACAAGCTTTTATTTTTTACGCTACCTAGCTTCTGGTCACACGAAATGCACAAAAATTTACATATTGACAGTACTTTGCATTCTTTTCAATTCCCTTGTGAACACAATGAAGTACTTAAAATACACTTGAGACTGAGAGTGACACAAAATATCTGTTGTTCTAGTTTAATTTCAACTACAAATGCAACTACATTGTAGATTGTCCTTCAATGAAAGGCTAAATCACTAAGCCATGTTATCTGAACCGCCTACAAATGCACACATTTCTATAGCCACACATATTTCTATGACACACACACACACACACAATGGCAGCACATGAAAGAATGCATCGAAAGGTCAAGGGGTCAATACGACACTCCGTCTGATGATGACACAGTCACATGGAAACCTTCAAGCCAGTTGTCATCCACAGTCAACAAACTGATACTCTACTATCCCGCCCTGGTTATTATGGTTCCATGAAAGAGAAAAGTTCTCCATTTGACGTTGATAAAAAGATTAGAATAATAAACAAAGAAAGAAAAATATATAATACAAGATAAACAAACCACAGTCGGAAATATACAATGCAGTTAGAAAATTATGGGTTTTAATACAAAGTTCTATGGTTTCATCTATAACACTATGATGCTGTCCAAATGACAAACACGCAAATAAATTTTCACTGAATTTTTTGTTACAATGAATACTGTAGATGAAAATCATACACTTCATATAAAATCATTTAGTAGATAAACAAGGTGTTGTCTTTCCACAGTAACTGCTTTTAAGAGATAAGGAATTGTACATGTACATGAGGCTATCGAATCACTGAAAAATGACATGTTTATCATTTATATTGTTTGGTATTTCTACCTTTCCCAGGAGAGTTATGGAGTAATTCAGTTACCGTCCCATCCAATCTGCACAGAATACTTATGACCAATTATATTGTCCTGTGAGAACAAGACAACTTCTCAAGTTTCTAAGTTTTTCTATCTTATATTGAATCTAAATGAAAGTTCTACCACTCTTTGAATTTCATGTTTCCTACTAGAAAATCAAAATGGAGTGACACTTATGTTGAAAGAGTGTCAGGCTGCATTTATTAACATTTCCATGTTTGAAATGCATTTCAATAACCACAATCAAAACATACATGTTTGCAAAGACCTTTCTCGGATCAAGTTTCTCCAGTTGTTTCGTTTGTCAACTCAGTTGTGAGTCAATTGGGAGGCCTTGCCACTTCGCAGCTCCATTGAACAGTTTGACCCAAGGAGCAGGGGGTTGGCAATGGTTTACATGGGCATGTCCAAGCTATTTGAATTTCAAAAGGACTTTGCATAATTCAACACAACAGAAACATATTTCTGGCTGAAATGCATAAATTTGCGATTGCGCTTTTTTTCCGGCATTTCAGAAATGCATTTCTAACCCCATGATAGAAGCAGCTTTGCTTTTTATCAAGTCTCAAACAGCCCAAAACTCCCTGAAAGTTGTTGGGAAATCTTAATTCTGCACCAGAAATACATGTAAGTTGATAAATGCACCCTCAGTCAGCTAGTCAGGTTTTACCTGCTTTTCTTTGGGGATCAATGGGACTGTCAGGGCAGTGTGAGCCAGCAACTCAGGTTTTACTTTACTTTTGCATGTTTTTAATTCTGCGAAATCAAGACATCAACCACTGGAACACCCGGAAAGCAAAAATATTCACATGCTTTTATTTTCGCACCAGTTTCTGTTTGCACAAAATGTGTGAAAACTTCCACTTTTACAGTACACTTACTCTCTTTGAGGCTCTAGACCAAAGGTGATACAGTTCGACCTCGATTATCCGGCCTCCTTTTATCCGCAAATCTCTATTATCCAGACGCCTTCACGCAGTGAGGGACTTTTTTTTTTTCATCCAAAAATTGAGAAAAAACAGTGACTTTCATGCATCTATTTCACTAATTTCATAAGATGTGCATGATAGGTTTCTCAATATCTACAGTAATGAGGTAAAACATTTATGATTGTCACATTGAAAAGATATACTTTAGTTTTGTGAAGAAGGGACTACAATTTTGTGCAGGCTAGCATAGATTACACTGCCGTTGCGGGGTACGCTACACTGTGTACCTGCCTAGCTGCCAGTGCACTGGGACGGCAGCTTGGACGGCAGCTACTGTACATTAACACTGTGTCTCCCATATCCGGCCAATTCGCTTATCCGGATGAGCGCCGGTCCCGACATGGCCGGATAATCGAAGTTGAACTGTACACAGTGGTATTTCATAATGCCAGTGCACCTCCAGAAATGCAATGTACATCGCTAAATACCACATCGTGATATTCAGTGTGATACTTAAAACTTTGCACAAAATATGCATGTGAGCTTGAGTGTGAATCATGTCATAAAATACCGCACACTGGTGTTCTAACATGACCCGACACACTTCTTGTCCTCTCCAAATATACAACATTGTAGGAGATACACTGTATACATCGCTTATGTGCATTGATTACCTTGAAGAGGTATACTTTTCGGCCAGAAATATCACGGTAATTCATTAATGAGAGTGGCACCAACTGAAATACAATACTGCAGTACATAGCTATATCACCATGGTATTTCACCAATGAGAATGGTGGCAATAAATTATCATACTTAATACCACGGTACTGCAATTCTATTGTGAACGTACCTTTAATATGTCTGGTCATATCTGACAGGGTTTATACATCCTACATGCAGAGCAGCATGAAGATAGAAATGTCATGTCTGTGAAAATTCATTGCTGATGATGAAACGTACAATGTATCAGTACATGTAGTTGACAAGGTCCACTGAAAGAGGGGTATTGAATGCACATTCAATCAAGGCGATCCTCTTAAGTTTGTAAGTTGATTAAAGCATCTGGATATAGGATATCTTTAGGCCTCTATAACTTGTGATTGGCAAATTTCATCCAATAAAAAAAAATGATGAACTATTTCCCTGCTAATTACTATCTCGAATCTCACAAAATGGCTACTACACATGTTCACGTGTTAAAGGGGAAGGCTAGTAACTGATCAGTGGGAATCAGTGGAAATGCTGGAAGATGATTGTTCCAATCCTTATGGGATTCATTCAAGAGTTCATTGTATATCTATTGTTGTGTGAAAATGATTTGCTTCAGAATGGTCTCATATTCAAGTAATGTGCAGTTTAATGCTTCCAGGTTAGCGTCCCTGGTCAGTGATGGTGCATTAATCTGCACATTACTTGAATATGAGTCCGTTCTGAAGCAAATCATTTTCACACAACAATAGAACTCTTGAATGAATCCCATAAGGATTGGAACAATCATCTCCCAGCATTTCCATTGATTCCCACTGATCAGTTACTAGCCTTCCCCTTTAAGTATGCCACTTTTGAAAATATCTGTTTGAAAAATGAAACATTTACATAACATATCCGTAATGTATGCCACACAAATGCTTCATGAAGGGCAAATACACTGTATGGATCCCTATAAGCAACAATGATGGCACAATATTCTATGTACAAATGTCTATTGTATGAAAGTACATGTACATGTATAACAGCCCTTGTTGAAAATTGGATTTCTGTCATTACTGTATATTCAGTGAGATTTCAATGTGCATGTAGCTTATTTTTTTATGTCAAGCTAAATATAAATAAAAAAAGAAAAAAATGATTGAAACTGCTTATCCAATAAAAGTAAGCCGGTCCAGTAAAATGCAATAAAAGGGCCTGATCAAAAGCAAATGGCCCTTTTGACTCCAAAACAACCATTACCACTTCATGTCTTCTTGGAGTAGCGTTTGTGCCCCCAAAAATGTATGGTAGACACAGTATCCTCATTACCATACAGCTGTACCAATAACTCAAGGATTCAGTCCATTGCTAGTCTCCACCACATACACAATGTACATCATGTATTTTGTATGCAGATACCAATAGTCTTAAATGAGGTTGTCCTGAAAGTTCACTGCATGAACAAGACAGTTAACACATGTGCACATGTGTGCCTGATGCATAGTGTGAATAGAAACCCTGGGGCACTCCTAAATTGTTTAGGCATACACAAGTGCAGCAAAGCATCACTGTCATTTATTGAGAATGCAGCCAATGAGATTGAAGGTTACATTTATTTCGAGAGAAGGGTAAAGTGGACAGCTTGTCCGTAAAGAATATTTGACCTTCAGCGAGTCAATTGCTTTGATTTTCCCGATTGGGGGTATATCACTTTTGGGCCATGAACTATTGGGGAAAATAACTCAACAAACATGTTCACCTAGCACAGTACTCATGTAGTCCCACATAAGCATATCAGTGTGTGCACTCCATGAAAGTTATTGTCTACTTACTATGAAAATTTTCCTCTAATGAGATACAGTATTCATTGCATCATCGGGCATCTGATAATCGGGAACCTCGCTTAAATGACATACAGTTGAACCTCTCGTATCCGGACAAGTCGGGACCGGGGCTCATCCGGATAAGGGATTTGGCCGGATACGGGAGACTCAATGCTTTATACATGTACATACATACACATGTACTGATGTAGCCCATTGTAGTACCACATGTAGTAATGTGTATACTGCAACCTTTTCTTTGTTACACTCAGTAAGAGACCCCAAAATAGAGGTTTGTGTTTGCAAGAATGAAATCATTTTCTTTTATAAATTCTTGGAATGATTTACCTAAATAATTATTAAGAAATGTATCAAGTAGATCTTGAAAATAAACCGTATTCGGCAAAGTCGACTGTAGGTCGCCATTGTTAGATTGAGTTGGGAATCCCCCTTTCCTCCCGTAATTATTAAAAAAAATCACGGCGAGATTGCGTCCATATAATAGAGAGATCCGGATAAAGGGAGGCTGGATAAGAGAGGTTCAACTGTACATGTACGCTTCCCAAAAACATTTCCAATGCATGTTATTTTCACTGGATAATCAGACGGGGACCTCTGATAAACGGGACAATTTTTCTTCACGCGATCTTTGATTTTGTTGATATTTTACCAAAAAAAATCTACCAAAATACCACAACAATATTTCAAAGATTCCCTATCAGTTGTCGTTTACATCGAACTTACAAAGCAAGCTTCGGACTGGTGTACATATTTTGACCTCCGTCCATCCAGTACACGTACATGCATAGCCACAAAAGCGCCGTGTATAAGTATCCATGCCATTGCGAAACACATGCTTTTGCGAACATTCCTCTCCCCTACATAAGCAAAACCATGTGCTCGCTTGCAATTCCTACTCAGAGAGTTGACAGAAGAAGAACCCTGTTGCGATTACTCTACAGTACATCATTGCGAGAATGCAAGGAGAGCTAGAGGGTCGCGCCGAGGGGTAGCGTAGTTGTGTATTCATGTACATGTACAGTACGTCAGTATGCATGTGTGTGTGTGTGTGTGTGTGTGTGTGTGCACTACATGTACATTGTACATGTCGTATGCTGTTAGTGTATGGTGAGTGCTCATCGCGAAATCGGGCACCCCGCTTAAAGAGGCCGTGTTTGCTACCCCCAACCTGTCCCGATTATGCAATGAATACTGTATTATCCACTTTGACCGAGAGCACTGAAACATAAGCAGTCAGTGACTTCCGAAAGAAACAGATCTAGTTTTATGCAAGTAGTTATCGTTCTGTTTCTCTCTTGAAGTACAAGTGTATGTAGTGGTTTCATACCAAGTGATTTCTTTATGTTGAGAATTTCCTTGACAAATACCAGTCACGCCATACACTCAAACAAAAGATTTCAAAGCTTTTCAAGGTAAAAGATAAATTATATGTACTTTGATATTGCACTATACGTACATGTACATATTTCAACCCTACAAATGTACTTACAGCTTGTTAATGGTGGGAATAAATTTGTTTGGTCAGTTATAATCTCAAACAGCTTTCACGCAGCCTTAAATGACCTCTGTATTATACACAAAATATGCGTTGTAAAGATGGGTCTTATTGGCGATTTCAGCCTATAAGATGCTGGCACCATTTCAAGTAATGGTGTTACCATTGCGATATTTGACAAATCAGGGGTCGCGCTTAACTTTTTTTTTTAACTTGCCAGGCGGACTACTTAGAATCAATTTTGACACTGAAGCAATATTTTGGCTAGCCAGACGGACTAGTAACTTCAGAATTTTATGATTTTTAGCTGTAGTCCGACGTGATTTTGGGTGGCCAATGGCCAGCGGACCATCGCCAATTTCGAACCCTGCAAATGTTTGACAAACTAGAACAATTCTTGAGTGGAATTCTTAAAAAAAAAAACAAACAAACACCAATACTGATAATAATAAAATCTACAAAAACATTATGTACAAAGGTGTACTGTACATGTACCACTACATCATCACAAATGAATACATTAGAACAGTGTGTATTCATCACAGATGCAAATCTAAAAGTGTTGAAAGTCTTCTTTGGAGAAGTGGCATGATATTTTGTATGTCATCCATGCATGGATATCTACCGAGTTGTACACTGTACATGTAGCTAAGATACATGTACAGTGTATATTGCCCCTGGGGATCAACAGCTTGTAAATGCCAAATGGCTTCCCATAAATACAGCAGTCATGACATGAGTTGTCTGCAGTGGCCACCAGCCTGTGTTGAATTGAAAACATTGATATCCCATACAGAGTATGAAGAAACAGATCAGTATAGAGACGGACACTTTCTGATTTACCTTCCCCAAAGAGGTTAAATGCTCTTGCCAGAATTGGTCCGTTTGTTTCTCTATTTGTTCTTTGCAAAATAATAAAATTTAAAGTTATGAATGGATTTTGGATAAATTTCAGGAAAACTTGATAATGACACAAGGAACAGATGATTACAGTAAATTTCAGTAGTGATCTGGATCATTGCCTGGATCTAAGATTTTTTTTTTTTAATTTTTGGAAGGATTCTTTATCATTGGGGAATAGTGCTACTTGGTGGAGGGAAGCTTGTACTTTCTGAGTGTTTTCCTCATGTGATGCTCTGTTGGCTCAGTACTGTATTAGACTCAAAAGCGGCTGCTTTAGCCTTCTTTTTATAGGAACGTGATGAATGGTTCTACTACATGTATGTATCAAAGGCATAATTTACAATTTGCAGATGAAACAAAAACCCAGCATTAGTGCTTTAAAATAGTTCTAAAATGTGAGTTAGGGATACAAACAACCAATGTAAAAATTTGAATCCGTATAATCGATTTGAATCCGTAGAAGTGTTGTGAAATACACAAAATGTGAACAATAGTCATAATAAAAATGTTTCTAGACTAAACCGTATACAGTTACGGTTTATTGAGAAAAACCCTGATATCTCCTTATATTTTAGGTTTTATTGCAAATATTTCATATGGTAGGATGTTTTATGATACAACAGACCTACACAAATGCATCAAATGTGATATCTTGAACATTTTTGAAATCACTGCTCCCAAAGGTAAACTGGACCTTTAAGATGGAATACAGAAAGTGGCATAAACTTGTGGCCAGGTTGGGAATAAACACAATTGTCTATAGTATCATGTATGCTATTATGCAGTCTTGTGCACATCCTTTTCCAATCTTTTTGCAATCAGTAAACCTGGAAATGATGCAGTTTTGATTTACAAAGTGGATCATACAGCTGTAGATGCTGTTATTATTCCAGAAATAAGATCTCTATAATGCTTTATTAGCAGATTCAAACGGATGAAGGACTTTATAAAGTGATTGCAGCATTACCTAATATACAACATAGTCTGCATGACTGACAGTGCTTACTATTTTGTGCGAGGGCGTGAAAATTTCAAAACAAGGATGTGCACGAATTTCTCTTTTTACAATACTATCATACCATTGTATCTCAATTTACACAAACTTCTACCATTTTGGTTACTATGGCTCAATACAGCTGAGGTCAACATAAACATGGAATAGAATTTCAGTTTTTTAAAATAAAAACACATATATTGGAAAGGAAATTTATTATGAAAGCAAAGGTTTTCATAAATAGGTCATTTCCAAGGAACTAATACAGATTTCTTCAGAAGTCTGTTGTACAGTACAATATACAAGTACAGGCAGTGGTAGTGTAATTTGTGTGTTACAAGATTACGAAAGAGAAACCGTTGCTCTTTATTAAACTTTAATGTACATATCACAGAAATTCCCCCTCCAGTTTTAAGTCCATGTAGACTATTAATACACGTATTTAATTGACTGACTATGGACAAACAAGAAAGTGAAGTACAACACAAGAACCAGGATATGTTGACAAATGAGCAGATACCAGACATGTGACTATCAAAGGACACTGGAGACATGTAGAAACAGTCAATATCACAATGTCAACATGTACACAATGTATATCCACTGACAACATTTGCGTAAACCAGGGTACTGTTTGCTGTGGCTGTGACTATAATGCTTGAAAGAAGATGCTTTTGTACTGAATCAATGGCTATGAAAAGTTGACAGCTGTGACACATCTGTAGAACAATTTGTACATGGACAGAAAAGGGTCACTTTTAAGTTAAATTTTATCCTACATCTTTACGTGTTAACAAATATCCACTGATGATATTTTGTGTTATATACAATGTAATCATACCATGTACGTGTAACTGTGTAGTTTGCAGCAACTGTGAGTACCGGTACATGGATGCTTGGAAGAAGCTGCTTTTGTGCTAGATCAAATTCTATGCAGTAGTTGTCACACACTGGTTAATTGCATAATAACTTGTACATGACTAGAAAAGGGTCAATTAAAAAAAAAAACAACTTGTAGTCATGATTCTTTCTTGAACAGCGGAACAAAATATGAAAATTGTTTTGTCCACTTTCAAAGCTAATTCTACAATTATCTGTAAACACAGTGATAGCATTTTGATCTTAATAGCCACTGATTCCTCACTACAGACCCATCAAATTCACAATAATTCCTGTAAAATCGTGGCTGTCATACTAGGAATAGGAATATGATTTTTCCACATATCATTGCAGTTCAAAAGTAAGTTAATGATTATCAAGATCTGCTCCTGACCTTCTGTGTAGTAATACCCTAGATCAAACAAGTACCTTACCTTTTCACAGCTTCTTTCTACCTGATATGTAATGGTATGGCTAATGGCATGTGACTATGTTACTACAATGTAGCACCATGCATTATCTCTACATGCGTACCCAGTTCCGCTTCACAAGTTGCAATTTACTTTGCAAATTTGGACTTGCACAAAAATTTGGCTATGTAGTTTAATCTACGATTGAGAGCTGCAGTGACCGACTGAAAAATAAGTGCTACGTGTGTATGTATACAGATTGCACATTAGATACCTTTTGTGGAAGCAAATTATTGATTTATCACCTCAAAGATGATGTTTGTGCAATAAGGAGCAATATTTTGATGGTGGTTAATTTTGTGAATATCAGTCTCCTTGCAAATTTGTGGAAATTGCACTGCTGTGAAACATATGGTGTTTACAGCATTTTGTATACACTGCACATGTGGATACTCCACATCCCGGATTACAGAACAGTCCCTCGATACATTCTCTAGCTATTGCGATGACAAATGAATAATTCACACATATGATGGATGAATGGAGGAGTTGGCAACAAAATGCTGCCGACTCCACCACCTGACAGAGGGATAAAAACAAATGCACTGATTATAATTTATGTGCTTCATTCTCGAAACAGGCTCACTGTATTACAATGGTTGTACACAGGCACTGCAGACTTTTAATTTGTATAAAATATGCAATGACAAAGTACACAACACAAAAACTACATTGTATACAATAGTAACCACTAAAACTGACAAAGCTCTGAAATATTTGCAAAGCACTTCTTGAACAGTAACTATGGATAATGCAAAGAAGTGAGATGATGATGATGGTAATGATGATGATGATGATGATGATGATGATGATGATGATGATGATGATGATGATGATAAGAGGAAGAAAAAGTTTGTAAGAAGAAGTTCGCTAAGATACTGTTCTACCAAGAGGGTCCTACCATTATTCCCTAGCTTGATGCTGTTATCACTAGTCTTTGTTGCCATCAATGTAATAAACAATGTAGTTTGTACGCAAGATTTTGGAATATCCTGTTTTTATGTCTGAATACAAAATACTTTGTACATGTAGGTGATGCTCCAGTCTATAATCCTCAAATATCTGAATAGCCATGTTTTACATTGTCATGCAATAAAGATGAATTTTCTTCAGTTGGTGTTTTTTTTTGTTTGTTTTTTGTTTGTTTGTTTGTTTGTTTGTTTGTTTTTTTTTTTAGTACATACATCACGGTATATGCAGCTACATGTATTGCATAAAATCCACCTGAAAATGTACTGTACACTATTGTACATGTAATGTGGATGACATTGACTCTATGGTTGCTTGAGAACACAAAGTCTGCCTCATTCTCTATAAATGCACAGTGGGTACAGTGTATCATGCTATTTTAGGTGATTGTGATACATATTTTCCAATCCATTCTATGAACTATGATGTCATAAGAAAGAACACTGCATTCAATACATCCTACAAGTATGTCTGAAGTTAAGTGGAATCTCTATTAGAATTTCTAGAAGCCAACGGTTGGGAGGATAGTACAATGTACATGCTTTAATCACCAGGGCAACTTAAAACAGGATGCAACCTTCAAGTAAAGACCAATCTATGTCTAAGCTGACAGTGGACACTGCTACACTGTATCCTATGGCACATTATTAACCTGAGATAAATGATATGCCATTAAGTCATTCTCTATCACAACTTTGAACAGTGAACTTGTCTGTGTGCATTCAGAATGCTGCTGAAACTAACACAAATTCATCAAGAATCTGTCATGAAATGTTCTTCATTTTAAAAATAACAACAGCAACACCTTATAAGAATCACCAATTCTAAAGACGAACAGATTTTGTTCCCAAGTTTCCTCTCAGCTGACACTGATATCCCAGACGAGTGTACTTAGTTTACTATAACTGCCCTAGACACTTCACTGCTCGGGCAGTAATGGCTTGCTGGAAGGGAACAAGCCTGTATAAAATGTCTTCTAGATTCTCTCTGCTGCAACATACACGTGTCCTCATTACTTGACATTTCACATCTGACAGAGTCTCTGTGAATAACGTGCCACTTTCATGACGCAAGAAACATGTTAACTTTCGCTGCCCGAAGAGCACTCCAACCCCCCCCCCCCCCACCGAAACCCAAGAGCTCACCAGAGGTTTCTTCCACCTATGCATATATCTCCCTGACATTTAGTATTGGCGCTAGACATTAGATGGACCCCATACACTGCCAGCGCCTCACAAATGGCATCCCATTCAAAAGAGGGCTTGTTGATCACAAGTGCAAGCAACAAATGGGCTTGCCACACAAAGGACTTTTATACTGCGACGGTAATGAGCGCTACCTTCAGCCATGAGCAGTCAGCAATGGACTTTCGGGTTTCCTGTATGGTAGTGTCAGTGACATTCCTTTTACAGTAACTGAACTCCTCTAGATACAAAATTCGGAGCCCGATGCATGCAAAGTCAAGCCACAAGTACACACTGAGCCTGAGCCAGCAAATTGCATCATACATGTTTATAGCTTATTAATGACACAAGGGCCCATCATATGCAAATGAATTGTGATGCATGAGTTCGTCTGTGAATTAGGACTACAGTGTAGGCCACACAACCTAGTGGAATTAACCCACGCTTCCACTGATGTTTCAATACACATGTATGTGAGTTTTAAGCTTTACAATGTACATCTCAGTGAAAACAGCACATAATTCAGACTGTTGCGTTAAAGTACAAATTTCACTTCTAGTATTTAAGGATTTTTTTCCCAGTAATCATACACCTCTTGGCCATTGCAGCATACACAAACTCACCAAAGTCTGTTGTGAAGTGCAGCAAGATGCCATTGCCCCTGATGTTGACCAGGTACGCCAGCTTGGTGGCCCTGCATATCGTCTGGGTTTCTTCATTGCCCAGGTCAAAGGTTAAAACCTGCTGGTTACCTGCACATAAAAAAAAAACAACAACAACAACAACAAAATAAATGAACAAAATTGTTGTCTACGAGAAGGCCAGTAGTGAATTTACCATACAGACAAACAATGCACAAAATAATAAATGATTGGGAAGTGTGGTCATGTATGAGAATTGTATGTGTAGTAAATAAATGATACAATGTATGAAGTTCAGAATTGCTGTTGCCAGATAAATTGATGCTGATTTCATAGGCACCAAAGATTCTACATACAGTAGTAGAAATATGGATAGTACAAGTAGTAGTAGTAGTTGTAGTAGAAGTATGTACTTATAATTACTAACTACTACTACTACCACCACCACCACCACCACTACTAATGCACTCTACACCAATTAGTACTATTTCTTATAACGATAAACACTATGGCCCGAATTCACGAAGGTGGTACAAATGAAACCATGGTTTAAACCATGGACAAAAACCATGGAGCGCCAAGTGGCGCACAGAATATTTCGTTACGAAATCGGTCATTTCGTCGACAAAATGACCGTTTCGTTAACGAAATTATTTCGTGGACGAAATGTTCATTTAGTTACAAAATGTTGTCATTTCTTTACAAAATAATCATTTCATCGACGAAATGACTGATTTCGTAGCGAAATATCGCATACGACACTTGGCATTCCATGGTTTTTGTCCATGGTTTAAACCATGGTTTCATTTGTACCACCTTCGTGAATTCGGGCCTATAAGTCACATACTGGTTGTAGTAATAATAACAGCAGGGAGTTCATTTGCATATTCCAACATTTCCTACACTAGTGCGTCTGTTGTACAAGTTACTTTTGGGCTGAATAATTGACTCGTCTACAGACTGATAGATTATAAATACTAGGCATGATTACACAAATGTCTCAGTGGTAGAAACTGGGATGGGAAACTCTGTTGCCACGTCAGTGCAATTTTGTACATTGTTTGGCATACTGAAGCCTCCTATAGTTATGGCTGAAATAAACATTAACATAAAACATAGCGCCCAAACCGAACATGTCTACTTTGTGTATAGTCAAGCTAAGCAGAGTGGGGGCCTTACTTCTTCGTTTGGAATATAATCAATAAAGATCCCATACAGAGGCTGCACTTATCTGATTACAGCATCTGGAAGTAGGCAAAGTGAATGAATACTGGTACTAACGACCATTATTGCGCTCGAAAACAGCGAACATATCAGCAGTTTCGTTGGTTCATTGAGATTGGGGTTTGACCCCGTGGAAAAACAAATTATTAAATATTGCGCCCTACCACCATGGAACTTTGTCCTGCTTTATAACTACATGTATTCATGAATAGATATGCACAATCTCATGCAAACAATACTTCCAGAGTATTCCTGAGTCATCATGCATTACAGTAGAACAGGCCAGGTGTGTGCGTGTTTTCGAAGTTAATATCCCCAAACCAGGGCCCGCTGTCTTGAGAAGCTCAGAATGTAAAGTACCATGTGCATAAGTGTAATGTGTGTGTGTACATGTGTGTGTGAGTGTGGGATTGTGTGTGTGTGTGGGGGGGGGGCTGTGGGTGTCTGTCCTGCTCCTTAAAGAACAAGTTCACCTTCATTAACACAAGGATTGAGAGAATGTAGCAATATTAGAAAAACACATTCATTGAAAGTTTGAGGAAAATCAGACAATCCTTTCAAAAGCTATGAATTTTTGAAGTTTTTGCGCAGTCACCGCTGGATGAGAAGACTACTGCAGTGTATGATGTCACATGCATACAACAATACAAAGAAAATATAAAGAGAATTTCACAAAATTTCATTTTTTGAAAAAGGTACACATTCCCTAGACTCGTTACTGACATATGTTAGGGGTAATATTATTCCCATTGCCTTTAGAAAGAGGCAAGTCAAGTGCTCTTTTATCATGCGAAAAAAGTGAAAATATGTTGAATTTTCTTTACATTTTCTTTATACTGTTGTACTCATATGACATCATGAGCCTTAGTAGTCTCCTCATCCAGCGGTTCCAACACAAAAATTTTAAAAATTCATAACTTTTGCATCGATTGTCCAATTTTCCTCAAACTTTCACTGATGTGTTGTACTAATATTGCTGCATTCTCTCAATCCTTATGTTTATGAAGGTGAACTTGTCATTTAACCTGGTCTCCAGGCGTGTTCTTTACATGTAATTAATACAAGAACCACTGTCAAGTGTAAGCCACTCTTGACCGACTCTCCTCCAAATTGGCAATATCAGAGTATCATATTTACATGTACATGCAGGGGTCGCACTTAACTTTTTTTTTTAACTAGCCAGGCGGACTACTTAGAATCGATTTTGACACTGAAGCAATATTTTGGCTAGCCAGACGGACCAGTTACTACAGAATTTTATGATTTTTAGCTAGTCCGACATGATTTTGGGTGGCCAATGGCCAGCGGACCATCGCCAATTTCGAACCCTGACATGTACAACTTTTAGAAAGAACTACCAGCAGCCGTCCTTGGCAAAGCTTCTCATTTCCCTGAACCAAATGGGGAGTTTTCCCCTTCAATTTGAATGGGTATGGCATAATTGGCTTCAAATTGGAATGTGATGAGCTCAACCAGGGAGGTGGCTCAACCTAACTTCTTCTCAATATACATCTCGTACTACCCCGTTTGTGCTTGAGAGTCTGCTACAATGCGCATTCCTTTTCCACTTCCTAAGTATTCTAAACAAGTGTAGGAAGCAATTAAACAAGAAATTTTCCTTTGCAAGTCTCCTCAGTCTTTATCAAATCAAATTCCTTCAGCAGGTAGCGACTGATATACATGTACATTGTACACTTGTACTGGTACATGTACCACTCTGTGATGTCCATGGTCAAGTTTGATGACTGAAGTGACAAGATTCTTTAAAATCATTTCTAAGTACTAAACTTGAATACTGCATTTCTGAAGTTACATTATTTGGGGGATACATTGACCCCACCCTCCACTGAGGTCTGACGAATTATCTATAAAAGACAGGTAATGTCACCTATGCTCTTTGCGTCCTTGATGACACCTCACTCACTCTGGGAAATGTTATGCTGCAGCTGCGAACTAAACTGAATGAACTGAACCTTGTGATGTGTAATTAACAAGCTGTTATTTTTGGAAAACGACAGGCTCAACTCTGTTCTGGACCATATCCAAGCACTTCTTTACAAAGCAACAATAAAGGTTACTGCATGGCACCATGCAAACGTCTTGGACATGTGGTAATTTTCAGCAGATAATCAACATCTATTGCAACAGAGAACATTTATATACAATGTAGTCTGTCATCAAGAGCGGGGGGGGGGGGGGGGGGGGGGTGGGCAGAGGGAGACAGAAACATTTTGATGTGAAGACTGTGATAAAAGTGTACAGCACATAGCAATACAAACAATGAAAGAGCGGAGACATTGGCAAAATTAGGGCAAAGTATGAAATGTGTTTGCATATTATGCATTCACGGTTATTGAGGAATGTGTTTGCATATAGGCACGCAAGGTTATCATGGAAAGCGCTAGCATTATGTTTTGAGATACTAGGCCCATTTCACAATTTTTCTAAAATCGTGACATCTGGGTGCAAGCAACTACACCCAAACGCCCTCGAAACATTGCCAGAAAAATCGCCAGCCGGAGTGCGATTTTTTGAAACATCGCAATGTTTGAGGCGAAGTTTAGCGAGTGTAAACCCAAGCTGGAGAAATATCGCGATTTTTCATCATGTGACTTTCGGTATCGGATTGCACCGGGAGTTTACGCGCGCTCCCGATCCCTCTTTGGAACATGTAGAGTACGTCGGCCGCTGGTCAGAGTACAGGGTACATGCTGTACACGTAAACAGCCGATCCTTGGCTCGTGGTCTCTCACCTCCCTGATGAAACTATATCGTATTATGAAAACTAGTAACAAACCAGAAGTTCTCCAACCATGTATCATCACCCCATAACAACTTAACAAAATAATGTTCTCCCAGAAATGTGTTGACTTTGGGAGTACCCATACTGCTCTCGGTATACCGTACATTGACTTTGTGGAATACAGGAGTACGTAACAAGTGTGGGTAAAACAATGGTGAGTTCTTGCTGTCGCCTGATGAAATACCAGTCCTAAAAAACCAGCCTACTTCTCACTTTCGTCATATCGCCAAAATTTCATGATCCTCCAGAATGCTACTTTCATCAACTTTCCCATACTAAGCTGAAGTTTTACACACCTGCTACAGTTGTACGTATGTGATCTAATATAGCAAGCTATATAGTTTACACTCTCAAGAAAGTTTACACTCTCGAGAAACACAAATTTATTTGTGCATCGGACTGATAAAAAGCCCTGGCTCAACGTTCCAACCAGCTAGCTACTTGTAGCTGTGAGCAAAATACACTGCACTGCAGTGAATATGAATAGCTCCCGCTTCCACTCATCTACCGTGCTGAAGAGAGGTAAATTACACATACATGCACACTACCGACCAAAAAATCATGATGTTTCGTGAAGCTCAAACTTCCCATGCTTTTGCACAAGTGTAAACGGTGGAACCAAAATATCGCGATTTTAAAAATTGCGCTGTTAGTTGGTGTAAATGCGGCTAATGTAGAGGATTCCCCCCATGCCCCCTCTTTTTTTTTTTTATGGCCTAACCAAAGCTGCAATATCAATTAGGCCTACACATGAGTGTACAAAACATTAGCCTGAAATGATGTCTGGAAAGCAAATGACTGACAATGACAGCATGAAACCCAACTAAGATTGTCAAGCATCTTGCAAAATGACAATAAAACAAGAAAATAAAAAAGGAATTTGTCATGCCAAAATCCTACAAAGCACACATCCACTTGGCTGGTTATTATGCTGTAGTTTATGGATTCAACATGATTGAATAAACAAGTATTCGCATTCACCTTCTAAAGTTGTCGATTCCACATATTTTTCATTCCTAATTCATGAAGTCATTCTACAAGAATACTCTAAAGAAAGAAAACAAAACACACACCACAAACATCAAGAAATGTACACACACATCTCACATAAAAATACCAGTGTAGATGCTCTGAACTATGATGCCAAACAAAGGCTGACTACACTCATAAAAGTGCTTAATTTGTTGTCATATGTCCTGTTCATGTTTCGCTTTTGTGCTATCTGTTTCTCCTCTTACAGAATGTATTTACTATCTAAACTCCTACAGCTACACTATATACATGTCTCAGCATACATTGGATGTAAAGGAAACCGACCCTAATAGTGTGAAGGATGTCCTCATAACAACACCCGAGGTGTCATGTTTTCTTTGGTACACACAGATATCTGCTCCATGTGTGTCCTCCCAAACCTCCTCAACCACAATGTAATTTCTTCAACAGAGATGACTTCATCATTAACAGCTTTGTTTCTGAAAATAAACTTTGAGATATTACATTAAATACAAGGGAAAACCAACTTTGAGTCCACGCCCTCACATGGCAAACAAACAGTGACTTTCCTAGAGGTTTCAAAGTATGATACTATTTTTACAGTGTCAAAAAAACAAACAAACTACAGGGACAGTTCCTGTATTATACAAAGTATGATACTATTTTTACAGTGTCACAAATGTACACACAAGTAGTTATGTACATGTATCAAGGCTGTATGCATGGTTGTTTAATGTGTATGTACACAGGGTGACCAGATTAAGGGAGAACATTCTATATGATATAGATATAGTACATACAGGCTGACCAGATCAGTGGAGAATTTTCTACATGGTATACAATGTAGCTACAGTACATGTATGCATGTGACAGGAAATACATTATAGCTCATTCAATCTAGAATGATTTAACCCATTCCAGAAAATTCTAGGAAGTGCTGGCTGAGTGAGGCACTGCCCTTGTAACCCAATGTGATTGGTAGTTAATTTTGGCAATGATGTTATGCACATATTAGGCAGTGAGTCATCCAGGATTCCTGGAATTTGGACTTGCTAGTATGTTCAGGTATGTGGCCCCAGGTTGGAGAAAGTTACAGAATGTACTAGAAAGGGGTGAATGGATAGTATATAAGCAGGAGAAATTCTGAGGTAGGCAGAGTACCCAACACCTCTGCTCTGAGAGTTACGTCACTTCTGGCTCTGAAACGACTTGTTATAGTCAGTCCTGTGTTACCTGCTGACCTGCTATACAAACTGTGTTTGTGGAGATAAGGCCTGGGAGACATTTTGCCTGCAGAGGATTAATTTGCCTACGTTGGAGACAGACTCCATATTTTAATGTCAACGAACATTGTTACGGCAAAGCTGTGACGGGCTGGATTCCTTGCTGGACATTATAAAGTGAATCATTATTCAACGCATCAACTGGACGTGGTCGTCATAACATTTGGATTCTACACGTTTTGCTGTGGACATCTATCGTGGATCTTTACCCCGGATTTATAAAGTGGATTATTGCAACCAGTGCCTTTGGAATTACGTTGGAGGAATCATTCATCGGTGCGTCAAGGATCACTCATCTGTGCATCGAACATCGTATCTGGACACTGTCAAAGGATTACTTACTTTCAAATTTGGCTGTAAGTTATTTCACTACCGATTTGTAATTGTTTCTATTGATCATTATTGTACTGATGTGAAAGCCGATTACGAGTCTGTACCCACAATATCGCTGTTAATAAACCGCCTGAACATCAGTTGATTGTTTCTGTTGTGCGATCATTCTCAGAGTGATTTTGGTCGTAACAAAATTGGGGGCTTGTGTCCGGGAAGTGAATGTAAAGCCAAAACTTAGAATTTGGAACGTTCCGGAATCCAGAATATTGGTACAGACAAAATACCAGTTGAGTTGATTGTTCAATTGTACATTGTGTGTAATACATGTGACAATGTCAATCAGTACAATGGATGTTCAGGCATTTGTTCAGAGGACAGATTTGTCCCTCAAAGATTTGCAAAGGTTACGCAAATGTGATTTGACTGCTATTGCACAGCATTTAAATGTTGATGTTCCACAAGGTGTGAGAAAGGCAGAGATTCTTGACTTAGTAGCTAGTCACATGGAGCTCAAAGAAGAAATTGACACTCCAGCTCAAGCTCAAATTTCAGATCAAACACGGCTTGAGCTTGCTAGATTGGAAATGGAGAAAGAGAAGATGAGATTAGAAAGAGAGAGGGAGAAAGAACAAATGGAAATGAGAAAATTTGAAATGGAGCAACAAATGAAATTGCGTGAGTTGGAATTGACTCATGCACACACTGTTGGAAATCGTGAAAGGGCTCCCTCTGAATTTGATTTGGCCAAGAACATTCGATTGGTGCCAAAGTTTGAAGAAAACAGAGTCGATGCATATTTTGTGTCATTTGAGAAGGTGGCTAACAGTTTGAACTGGCCACAGGAATTTTGGCCCATGCTCCTTCAAAGTGTGTTTGTCGGCAAAGCAGCCGATGTGTACTCATCTCTCTCTGAAGAGCAATCACGTGACTATGCTACAGTCAAGAAGGCAGTGTTGAATGCTTATGAGTTGGTGCCAGAGGCGTACAGACATAAGTTCAGAAATTCGTACCGCAAACCAGGCCAGACACATGTTGAGTTTGCTCGTGAAAAAGAAATGATGTTCGATAGGTGGTACAGATCCCTGAAAGTGGATCAGGATTTTGATAACCTACGTGAGGTTGTTCTCTTGGAAGAATTCAAAAAGAGTGTTGCTTTCAGTGTGAGGTCGCATTTGGATGATCACAAAGTGACAAGTTTGCATAAAGCAGCCTTGATGGCTGATGAGTATGAGCTGACCCACAGAAATGACAACAGACCACCTTTCAGGAATTTCTCTGGAAATAAGAGAGACAAAAATCAGTCGAGCAATCCAAAGAATGCGGGTTCTGAAAAAGGCACGAGTTCTGAAACTTCATCGCCACCAAAGCCTCAATCTGACAAAGGGTCCAGTACAAGTGCAAATGTCATCAAATGTTTTCACTGTAACAAGACAGGGCATGTAAAGTCACAGTGTTGGAAGTTGCAAAACAAAACAAAGAAGGACATGGGATTTGTCGTGTCAAAAAGTGTCCTACCCGAAAATAGTGTCCCTTTCAGTGAAACACAGGCCATTGAAAGTCGATCTCCCAAATTCAAAGATAGGCTGAAGCAGGTGGATGAGAGCTATCGTAGCTTTTTGTTTGATGGTGAGGTGACCCCATGTACTTCTGGTGAGGCAGGTAAACCAGTAGTCATCCTGCGGGATACGGGGGCCTCTCAGTCGTTGATGGTGGATGGTGGTATGACTTTTCCACCAGATAGTGCAGTGAATGCAAAAGTCTTGATTCAGACTGTTGATGGCAGTTATATGTCAGTACCACTGTATAGAGTGGATTTGAAGTGTGACCTAGTTTCTGGTCCTGTCACTGTTGGAGTTGTTCCTGAGTTGCCCATGGTAGGCATTGACTTCCTGTTGGGGAATGACTTGGCTGGGGACAAGGTGGTTGCGTCTCCAGTTGTTTCGGATAAACCAGTGGTGGTTGCTGAAACTGAGCAGTTGCAGGAGGAATTTCCTGGGATTTTTCCAGATTGTGTTGTGACTAGGTCTCAGGCTCGTAGAGCTGTTCAAGATGATGCGGATTCTGTTGATGTGGAGGAGAATTCCGGTGTTTGGTTGGCAGAAACCTTTTTCAAGGATTTGAATGATGGGGTTGCTGTATTAGGCTCCGAGGCTAACAGTGATGGGCTGTTTAGCAAGTCTTCCTTGGTTGAAGCACAGCAGGCAGACTCTGAGTTGAAAGGCTTGTCTCAGACGGTGTGTTCTGAGGCTGAGGCTGAAAAGGTCCCTGAGTGCTATTATGTCAAAGATGGCATTTTGATGAGGAAGTGGAGACCTCCCCATAGGCCAGCTGATGAGGATTGGACGGTGGTCCGTCAAGTTGTTGTCCCTCCCTGTTACCGCGGTGAGATCTTGAGGATTGCTCACGAGTTACCTGTTGGCGGCCATTTAGGCGTCAGAAAAACAAAGGATCGGATCATGAGGCATTTCTATTGGCCAGGGTTGAATGTGGATGTGGCTGAGTTCTGTAAGACTTGTCACACATGTCAAGTGGCTGGTAAACCACAGCATTCAGTGAAGCCGGCGCCATTGATTCCGATACCTGCGTTTGAAGAACCATTTAGTCGGGTTCTAGTTGACTGTGTTGGACCTTTGCCTAGGACTAGGTCGGGTCATAAGTACCTCTTGACAATCATGGATATGTCTACACGGTTTCCAGAGGCTATCCCATTGCGAAATATCACTGCCAAGACTGTGGTAGATGCTCTAGTGCAGTTTTTCACTAGGTATGGGTTGCCCAAGGAAGTGCAGTCTGACCAAGGGTCAAATTTCATGTCAGGCATATTTCAAGAGGTGATGTATCGTTTGGGTGTGAAGCAGCTGAAGTCGTCAGCTTATCATCCCCAATCCCAAGGTGCGTTGGAGCGCTACCACCAGACCCTAAAGACAATGATTAGGGCATTCTGTGAGGAGTATCCCGAGGATTGGGATAAGGGCATCCCTTTCCTGTTGTTCGCAACGAGGGACTCCCCAAATGAGTCGACGGGTTTCAGCCCATTTGAGCTGGTGTACGGTCATGAAGTTAGGGGCCCACTGAAGCTCATCAAAGAGAAATTCATGACTGAGGATGATGAGGTCCACCTACTTGACTATGTGTCAAAGTTTCGTGAAAGGCTGTCAAAGGCTTGTGAGGTAGCTAGGGAACACTTGAAAGTGTCACAAGACTCTATGAAGAGAAAGGCAGACAAAAATGCCAAAGCCCGAACCTTCAAACCAGGTGACAAAGTTCTTGTACTGCTGCCCATACAAGGTGAACCACTGAAAGCCAAGTTCAGTGGCCCATACTGTGTCAAAAAGAAACTCAATGATGTGAACTATGTGATCAGTACGCCAGACAGACGAAAAGATCAGAGGGTGTGTCATGTAAACATGCTGAAAGAGTACTATGAGAGAAAGGCTAGTCAGCCTGTAGGCGTAGCTCAGGTGGTAGAAGATGAAGTAGATGAAGAGGGAGAAGCTCAAGATGAGAATGGAAGTGAGCCCTCTAGTGCCAGGTTGTCTAACTCAGAGATGTTAGGGAAAGTAGATGAGGCACTGAACTACCTACCTGAAAATCAGAGGAAAGATGTGACTAGTCTGTTACATGAGTACAAAGAATTGTGTAAAGACAAACCAGGCTGCACCCCTCTGGCTGTACATGATGTTGATGTAGGAGATGCTGACCCTATCAAGCAAAACCCTTACAGACTAAACCCGAGCAAACTGCAAAAAGTACGGGAAGAGGTTCAGTACATGTTAGACAATGACATAATAGAACCGAGTAAAAGCAGTTGGAGCTCCCCAATCGTCATGGTGCCCAAACCGGATGGGTCTCAAAGATTCTGTATAGATTACCGAAAGGTAAACGCCGTGACGAAAACAGATTCTTTCCCCATTCCCAGACTTGAAGACTGCATTGACAGGGTCGGAAATTCTGCATATGTCAGTAAAATAGACCTTCTAAAGGGATACTGGCAAGTGCCCTTGACCGACAAAGCCAGGGAGATTTCTGCCTTTGCTACACCAGATGGCTTGTTCCAATGCAAAGTAATGCCATTCGGCATGAAAAATGCTCCGGCCACCTTCCAACGGCTAACAAACCAAATCATTGCCGGACTTGACAACTGTGTAGTATACATTGATGACATCCTAGTGTATAGTGACACGTGGGAAGAGCACATTACACACTTGCGGCAACTTTTTGATCGACTCAAGGAGGCCGGATTGGTGATTAATCTGGCAAAGAGTGAATTTGCAAAGGCCAAAGTGGTGTATCTCGGGCATGTAGTCGGTCAGGGACAGGTATTGCCAAGAGAAGCCAAGGTAGAAGCTATACTAGGCTTTCCCATCCCCCAATCCAAGAAGGAGTTGCTCAGATTCCTGGGCATGGCTGGTTTCTACAGGAAATTTGTGCCAAATTTCAGCACTGTAGTCACCCCCCTAACAAACCTGCTGAAGGGTAAGGCAAAGTACAACTGGACTGATGAGTGTCAAAGAGCCTTCGAGAAACTAAAAGCAGTCCTTGCGAATGAGCCTGTTCTGGCAGCTCCTGACTTCCAAAAGCCATTCAAAGTGGCAATCGATGCTAGTGATGTAGGAGTGGGAGCGGTTTTGCTCCAAGAAGATGAAGAAGGCACTGAACGACCGGTTAGCTACTTTTCCAAAAAGTTGAACGCATACCAAAAGAAATACTCAACTATCGAGAAGGAGGCTCTCAGTCTCATCCTTGCCCTCCAGCAATATGAAGTGTACTTGACAAATAGCAAAGGGGAGATCACGGTCTATACTGACCACAACCCCTTGGTCTTTTTAGACCGGTTCAAAATGAAGAACAATAGACTGTTCAGATGGAGCATGATGACGCAGCCATATGCTCTCAAAATCAAACATGTGGCAGGCAAAAATAATGTAATTGCTGACGCTTTGTCAAGAGTGTAACATGAAGAGAGTATCAAAGGTGAAAAGTTTTCACCGCATATCACTTAGTGTATAGCAGTTTTACATAGCATATCTATTAATGTATGCAAAACAGTTTGACATGATTGTTTAAACTTCGAGAATCCAAGCAAAATCAATGTAATTGGTATCCATGAAAAGAGAACATGGAATTAATGCAGCTATTCAAAAGGCATGTGATAGTACAGCTGTATGTGATTATTGTTGCTTGACTTGGATTATACCTCACATTCGTTGTAAATAACAATGAGAAATTGTGAAGGTAAAAGAAACCCTTGCTACAGCAAGGCTTTCTTTTTCCCATGGGGGATGGTGTCACAAATGTACACACAAGTAGTTATGTACATGTATCAAGGCTGTATGCATGGTTGTTTAATGTGTATGTACACAGGGTGACCAGATTAAGGGAGAACATTCTATATGATATAGATATAGTACATACAGGCTGACCAGATCAGTGGAGAATTTTCTACATGGTATACAATGTAGCTACAGTACATGTATGCATGTGACAGGAAATACATTATAGCTCATTCAATCTAGAATGATTTAACCCATTCCAGAAAATTCTAGGAAGTGCTGGCTGAGTGAGGCACTGCCCTTGTAACCCAATGTGATTGGTAGTTAATTTTGGCAATGATGTTATGCACATATTAGGCAGTGAGTCATCCAGGATTCCTGGAATTTGGACTTGCTAGTATGTTCAGGTATGTGGCCCCAGGTTGGAGAAAGTTACAGAATGTACTAGAAAGGGGTGAATGGATAGTATATAAGCAGGAGAAATTCTGAGGTAGGCAGAGTACCCAACACCTCTGCTCTGAGAGTTACGTCACTTCTGGCTCTGAAACGACTTGTTATAGTCAGTCCTGTGTTACCTGCTGACCTGCTATACAAACTGTGTTTGTGGAGATAAGGCCTGGGAGACATTTTGCCTGCAGAGGATTAATTTGCCTACGTTGGAGACAGACTCCATATTTTAATGTCAACGAACATTGTTACGGCAAAGCTGTGACGGGCTGGATTCCTTGCTGGACATTATAAAGTGAATCATTATTCAACGCATCAACTGGACGTGGTCGTCATAACATTTGGATTCTACACGTTTTGCTGTGGACATCTATCGTGGATCTTTACCCCGGATTTATAAAGTGGATTATTGCAACCAGTGCCTTTGGAATTACGTTGGAGGAATCATTCATCGGTGCGTCAAGGATCACTCATCTGTGCATCGAACATCGTATCTGGACACTGTCAAAGGATTACTTACTTTCAAATTTGGCTGTAAGTTATTTCACTACCGATTTGTAATTGTTTCTATTGATCATTATTGTACTGATGTGAAAGCCGATTACGAGTCTGTACCCACAATATCGCTGTTAATAAACCGCCTGAACATCAGTTGATTGTTTCTGTTGTGCGATCATTCTCAGAGTGATTTTGGTCGTAACAACAGTGTCAAAAAAACAAACGAACTACAGGGACAGTTCCTGTATTATACAAATTAATGACGAGCTGTCTTAAATACAGTGTAGGTTTCCCATGATGGAGACTTTACCATACATGTGCATTATGTACATCCACATGTGCAAAGTAAGCCTGGTTAAGTTTGAATAAGATGCTAGCAAATCACACCTGTCAATACTGTATTTGATGCAGATATTGTACATACATGTACAGTACTGTAAAAGTGGAAATTTTCGCGGTGTTGAAATTTTCGCGCATTTCGCGCAACCAGAAACTAGCGCGAAAATAAAAACACACAAATATTTTTGCTTGCCATACGTTCCTGTGCGTGATGTCCTGATTCCGCGGAATTAAAAACACGCGAAACTCTTCTGACCCGGCCTAGCGCGAAAAATTATTCGCGCGAAAATATCCATTTTTACAGTAGTTGCAAACCCCATTAAGTATGTAAAATACAATGAATAAATAAATAAATATAGATAAATAAATATAAAAGGATAAATAACTGAATTAATCAATTAATCAATCAATTAATAAACTAATTAAATGATAAAAATTGGTCACTGTAGGGCAGTTTTAGACCCTCCCAATCCCTTGTTACTACACTATAATACTTTCATCTTCATTATTGGAAAATACAAAAGCATATACCTCTGTAACTAAAATCCATAAGAGTTTGAATTCTTACACATTTCTAGAGAAAAACAAGGCTGGTTACAAGCTTTCGTCTGGTAAACAAGCATCAAACATAAACCTCCTTGAAGGTTATCCGGCATGGCACCAAATTCTTCAAGACAAAAAGCCATGGAAACATATTCTACAATCAGCAAAAAAATTTGGTCTTTAGTTTTCAATTATGTGCAAGTTATACAAAAAGTGTAGTAGTCAGGCAGTAAAACTACATTGTAGTCCATGATACTTGCTGATGTTGCAGGTTGTGTATCGAGTGTGAGAGAGACGATATTATTGCCTCCGCCAGGGGAGGAGGCTATGTTTTCTTTGGCGTTTGTTTGTTTGTCCGTGTGCAAAATAACTCAAAGAGAAGTGAACGGATTTGGATAAAACTTACAGGAAAGGTTGAGAATGACATAAGGAACAGATGATTAAATTTTGGTAGTGATCCAGTGATTTTTGTGTATTTCATACAGGATTTTCCGTATTTTGGCTGGTAGGGTCAATGAACTCAAGAGTTCAAGCTGCAAATTTTTTAGGTTTGCATACATGCACTACAGTGTGTGCTCTAGTTTCTGCTAGGGTGAGGCGCACAGTGCATCTGGAGGCTGATGACATACCAAAAGGCTTCTACTAACTGGGAAATCAGGCAACTTTCAGCATGCATGTATGGGTGGAACTCACTTACCATGTACAGTGTATCTCTAAGAACAAGATCAGTGGTGGAAAAGAGCTGCTTGGCGGAGGTCTGCGCTCTCAGAGTGCTTCTCTATGATACATGTAATTTCCCTTGTGTTGCCTTTATAGTGGAATGTCAAAATGTTAACGAATGTACACAGTGTTGGCTGTACCAAAAGTGCACTATCTTCTGGTCACTTTACATAAAATAATTTAGAAGTGCACTTCTTACCTACATGTAAATCCCTTCAATCCATGGTCAACAAGAATAATGGCTCCTAAAATTGTTTTGTTTTTTAAAAGAGCGAGCAAGATAGATTGTAAATCTTTTTAATAACAATTCTATTTTTTGGCTGATATAACTATCCATCTGCGAGACCTTCACGGTCCACTGGTTGAAGAGCATCATATACAAGTAATAAGAGCATGAATGAGAAAAAAAAAAAAATCTTTTTTTTTTTCTATGGCATTATGTTGCAAAGACAAAAGGCCACAGGCTATACATAGTATGTACACCCAGTAGGTCATGTGTAGTTATTGTGCATACAGTGTATGTCATTGTGTTTGTGAAGGATTACCAGTACTAAAAATGTCAATATCCTGGTTCTTCTTCTTCTCCTTCCGTTCAAGTGCATCCCTCTTAGTAGAGTGTAGTCATACTGGTTCTTTAAAGGAATAGTGAAGTTTCAGTTGAGAAGATACTATGTAGGGCTTTGAGTTTCCAGTATCTTTTTATGATGATTTTTTTTTTTAAGATTTAATGAGAAGCCTGTTATGAAAAATGAAAGAACATGTAATTGTAAAAGGAATTCAAAGTTTATTTGATGAAAATTGGTCTTGAAATGGATGAGATATCTTAAACAAAGTGATCCTAATACAAGGTGGGACCCACCTTTTATTAGGATTGCTTTGTTTTACTTTGTGTTTTGATATCTCAGCCATTTCAAAACCAATTTTCATCAAATAAAGTTTGAATTCCTCTTAGCATTGTGTGCTCTTTAACATTTCATCAAGTGGTTTCTAAGTATCTCACTAAAAGTTAAAAGCTGAATCTTCACCTCTTGATAACCAAAACTATACCAGCCCTTTAAGACCATGAAAACTTTTGAGCAACAAAGATTATCAGACACAGTTAAAATCATAGAACTTATTCCATTTTCTATGAATGCGACAATATTGAAGTTATATTGTCGAAAATGTAAAAAACAAAGTTTGTTCTTAAAAAAAAAACACTTCTAGAAACAATGCTAAATCCTCTGATTTGGTTTATTCATCAATATATTGATCTACAATTTTATTCAAAACAAGTGTTTCGCTACAAAATGCTGTTATCCTGGTAGATCTATCTGTAGTTGTAACTCGAAGCATCTGCATGTGCTACAATGTAGCAGGAAAGAAATAGAACTAGGAATAGAAATAGGAAGCACAAACACAACTAGAAAAGCACTCAAACGCACCCCCTCCGCTAAACCAGCAACTCACTTCCTTGCACACGTACACGCATGCAGGCATTTCCCAATATAGAAGCCCTTTGTTTATGTCATCAGCAGAGCAGAGCACGCGCTTCAGTACGCGTATCTATGTAAACCTCCAGTACGCGCAGCTTGAACTCCCAAGTTCATTGACCTTACAGTGTACAGTACATGCCAAAACATAAAAAACCATTAAAAATAAATAAAAATTCCAAGATCACTACCAAAATTTAATGGTGTTCCCTGTGTCCACATCTACTTTTTATGCGTTTCACCTTAATCCATACACAACTTTTTGAGTTATTTTGCAAACAGACAAACCAACGCAGATGATCACTTAATCCGAGAATAAACTCAGCATACAAATCTAATGTTACATCGTTGATAAGTGTGATTACGTGATCATGGCCTCCTAGCCTTCATAGTAATTCTTTTTTCATAGGGATGTCAGGTACATTGTATACAAATATTGATACCATATTTCATGGACTGAGCTGAGTTGCATTTGACCGAGGTCATTTACAATTGTACATTTATCACACAATTTGTCACAAGACATGTGACCTAGATACAATGTGCATTGTATGTAATTATACAGTGTAACTTAGCATTTCATTTTATACTGGAGTAGAGCTATATAAGCTCAGAACATACAGAGCTATTGGGATTGCAATTGATTACACTCCGTAGAGCCCAGAGGGTCTATGCAGCTGTGTCATGTGTGTACAATCAACAAATGATGGACAATAAAATTAAAGTCAAGTTAGGCCTAGACAAATTTCACTTTCTAAATGGTACATTATGCAATCCATCTCAACATTAATTAATAATCATAATGGAGACAGCACTGAAGCTTTACCTTTCTTCTTTGTTCTGACTAACGTTAGAGTGTAGAGATTCAGTAGCTTGGATTTTCTAGTTAGAAATGTCATAAGGCCTACTCACCTACTGTAGCATTTGCATGCAGGATAAGTTTTACAAATGGATGAAAAAGTGAATACTTTGTCGTGATCCTGTCCTGCTCTTTACATGTAGGCTCTATACATTATACAGTGAAAGAGTACCCTTAAATTTTGTATTATATAGAAGGGAGATGAGAGTGTTGTGTCGGCTTCTACATTAGCAGTCATTTGTTGAAATCTGTCATATCACAGCTCGATTACCCAGCTAGTGCGTGCACAGCATGAAGCGTACCATGGCTATCGGCCGGCCCGAGCCCGCGGGGCTGGGTCACGACACAATAAACCCAATCTTGCTTGAATAACGCAAGGCATGCACAAAATGTCAAAACAAGCGAATTTAAACAAAGGAATTCTGCTCGAAATACACGTTCTTACCGTTGTAGAGTGAAAATACCGGCTTCGCATCTTGCGTAGTTATCTGTAATTTAAGAATATTCTGCGTTTGCTGCGAAATGTCGCCTTGGTCCGACAATGAACTTAGACGGACATTTTCGATCACTACCGCCATGATGTCGGCTCTCCCTTTGATCATGTAAGGCATGCATGCCATACCCGGACGGTACGGACAGCACGACCACACATACATACATACATAACACACAGATACTATACACACACACACACACACACACACACACACACACACACACACACACACACACACACACACACACACACACACGTATGTATGTGCACAACTACTGCACTCAGGCGACTTTAAATTTGCAAACTGCAGCGCGCCACCTGCGTTGAGACATTTTAATGATCACTACCACTCTTCTCCGTCGTGAGGGCACCTGACAGTAAGAATATCATGCATACTGAGGATTTTTTTTTCCTTCATCGAATGTATATTGTAATTTGTATACCGATATTTTATGTGATATTACTGAAAAGAATCTTGATTTACGTATGAAATCATGTTGGAAGAAAAATAAAACACACAAACATGCACACTTGCCAGCGTGTGATTGCAAACATACACTTTATACGCGAAAAACACACGTCTGTGTGAAGAATTTGTGGTTTGTTTGTTTGTTTTTTTCATTTAATTTTCAAAAAGGATAAATGGTTGTGCCAATACAATATTTCAATTAATATTACTTTGAAGCAACACATCGATCAAATGGCGTGTATGAATAATGCTGTTTTACCATTCGTGGTGTAATACATGACAAGTATCCACATAAATATGTATTACTTGTATTCACAATGTGTTACCAAATGTCCATAATAAAAACAGCGAATATCATGATAAAGTCAAATGAGCTGCAACATCATAATTTCTTACTCTCACATTTGCTTGACTGTTCGTGTCAGTATTTTTGTTTAAATGGATTATTTTATAGTGAAACAATAATTATCATGCAGTGAGTGAACATAATGAAGATATAGATACTCTTCTGCTATTATACATAGCATAAAATCATTTCCAAGAATGATTACGATTAATCCATACAGTAACTAACATTTCACTGTTTGGTTTGTAGCATTTAAAGATTATTCTTTTTATCAACAGCAATTCATTATCATTATTTTTTTAACATAGTCACAAAGACGAGGTGGCATGATGATATACGACCTTATGGTATGACAGCTTCGTTTTTTCCCCAACGAATGAGTGGTTAAGACTTCCTTCAAGAGTGCATCTTTATTAACTCATATTGAATACACTATATTCAATGTGTGTTCAATGGAATAATGAAGAGTTTGTTCGCAAAAAAAAACAAAAAAAAAAACAACGATAAGTCCATTTTTGAAGATTTTGAAGTACGGTCTCTGTCATAAAGTACAAAATAATACCTTTTAAATGATATATCGGTCACTACATAATTAAGGTACATTTTTACAGTTATGGTCAAAAGAAGCAAAATTTTTCTTATTATTCTCTTTATTTTTCTTGACCTTTAATCGCAAATATCTCCATTTGGCAAATATGGACTTATCGGTTTTTGCAAACAAACTCTTCAGATATTACTATATCCAAAGATCTAAACAGAGAGGAGGGAGAGAGAGAGAGAGAGAAAAAAAAAGAAACGTCGGATGACAGACTATATAAAGTGTAGTCATCAGGCTGATCTACTTCGAATTTTCGTGGCAATGAAGTCCCAGATGAATAAATAATTTTATAATTATGATAAAATTATAATGAATGATGAAAGCCATGCACGTGAATGAGAAACAAAACAACAACTAAACCAATACAAGAATGCTGTCACATTCTTCTTCTTCTTTTCTGTAATTACTTTTCAACTTCATAGTGATTTCAGACTTATTCACCCTCAATTACAATAGTCTTATTGGGAGAATTCCATTCAGGACAATGAAATAATAAAGATGGTAATAGTAATGATGCTGGTGAATCTGATAATTGATTTCATTTTTATAATTATCTTTACCTTATTCACATCTACACAATGTAGTTCTTCGGTCTTAGCAATGCTCTTCTCTTGGTCAAACCATTCAAGTGTATCGCTTTAGGTGAAATCAAACAAAATGGTTCAATTCAATCCTTCTTTTTTTTTCAACAGGACACAAATTAATAGAGTCTATGAGAATTAAAATGACGATATCTTACAATCAACTGGCTATCATTATTCTTTTAAAGCAAATTATATGCTCGTCATAAGAATGGAAATATAAGTTTAAGACATGTTCAGCAAAAAAAAAAAATAAATAAATAAATAAAATAAAAAATCGAGGGGCCCATTGAAGCACAGTCCTTGCACACTGTGCCTGTCCCTCAAAGCAAATCCACATCGACAGATGAGGAATAAATACATATAGATGTACATAATAACTCACAATAAACTAATAACTGTTGTTGGTTTGGGTTTTTTTTTTTTTTTTGGACATTACATGGGACAACAAAGTAACATTGTGATATAAACAGTGACATCGCGCAGGACAACTCACAGACATGAGAAAGAAATTGAGCTATACAGATGAAGAAAGTAAGAAAGTTTTGAGAGGGATCAGACAGATAAATGTATGTGATACATGAAGCGGTTTAACTTCTTGCAGTGCATAACAGACATGATTACTATACAGTCAAACCTGTCTATAGCGGCCACCGAAGGGAAACGAAAAAAGTGACCGTTATAGACAGGTGGCCACTATAGACAGGTTATCCAACTATATGTGTGTGAATTGCCTATACATGTACACGTACATGTATCATCGTTGTATATATTTATAGGTACTTAGTGTACATGTACATGCGTACGTTTCATGCATTGAACAATGCCTCGTGTTTATGAAATTGTTGCACAGTATAGCATGTTGTACAGTCTTAAAGAAAGTTTAACACTAGCGCATTTATGACTGAATACGTGATGAATGCAGCGGTGGCCAATGGCACGGCCACACTACAGAATCAGATAAACACGCTGAATTACCAGCTCTGTGGCCGCTATAGACAGGTTAAAATCTACGGCGGGAAACAAAATTTCTGGCCGCTGGCCGCGTTAGACAGGTGGCCGCTATACACAGGGTCTTTAACAGGGCTTTTCTCTCGGGGGGGGGGGGGGGGGGGGATTTTTCAGTGGCCGCTATAGATAGGTGGCCGCTATAGACAGGTGGTCGCTATAGACAGGTGGCCGCTAAGGCAGGTTTGACTGTATGTACAATAAAGGGATGGCGTTTGAGGTTTCCAACGTTTTTTGATAATATTTTTTTAGATAATGAGAAACCTCTTATGAAAATATATGATAGAAAATATGATTCAAAAAGGAATTCAAAGTTTATTTGATGAAAATTGGTTTGAAATGCCTGAGATATCCAAACCAAAGCAATCTTAGTAAAAGATGGGACCAACCTTTTGTAGGACTGCTTTGTTTTACTTTGTTTTTGGACATTTCATCAACCACTTCAAACAGATTGTCATCGAATAAACTTTGAGTTCCTCGTAGAATTTTAGATTAATTAACATTTCATAAAGTGGTTTCTTAATACCTCGAAAAAGATAAACGCTAAATTCTCACCTCAGCCAATACTATACCATCCCTTCAATGGTGATGGTTTCAACACAGTCAAACGTTGTTTTTTTTTTTTTAAAGGAGAAAGTTTGGGAAATTTCACAGTGCTATCACGAAACAGTAATACTGATTACAAGCATGCAGACAAATATTCTTCTTTCTTCGTATATGGCACACTGTATGACGACACAAACTTCTTACATTCTGTTATGTTATCGTATTTTATCTTTCAGCCAACTTAAAACATGGAGTGATAAATGGCAAGGTTATACAGTACCCCATGCAGGAAATGCCATGACCCCCTTTTACCATTGACGCAGATAACGATGGGTCGTGATGATGATGCAGGGGCGGATCCAGGAATTCCGTAAAGGGGGGGGGGGGCGCAGTTTTTAGTTCTGGTGCCACAAATGAATAATAAAAATAAACATAAAAATAGACTAATGTTCATTTTTTTTAATTAAAAAAAAAAAAAAACAATAAAGGGAAGGGGGGGGGGAGGTGCCCTGTGCCCCCAGATCCGCCTCTGGTGAAGGGGATGTGGGAATCTTTTCCGATAAGAATGTACCCCTCCCCATCACAAAAAAAAAAAAAAAAAAAAAAATGAGACCTGGATCTCTTGTTTCTTTCCCTTGTACACCACATAATACAGTGCTATTACTATACCCATATACTTTTATGAAAATTAAACAATTTCCTCTCCAACGGTATTTTTCTCGAACGCATTAATTAGCGTCATTTTGTGACAGAGTCTGTATATAGTACTTTATAATAATTTTAAAAGGATGAGCAATTTTCTTTTCTTTTCTGTGCCACAGACTTTGCACAGTTTGCACAAAGCTGTGAAGTTTTCTGTAGTAATCGATATACTCAAAGCACACACAAAGGGATAATCTCTTCCTTTCGCTTTTCCTTCTGGCACCAATCGAAACATGCATGCTCTGTCTCATGTGTAATGTGCAGTGTATAGTGTATTATTATGTGTGAGTATGTTTGTTTATCATTATTATACTCCATTCTTCTTGAGCCTTGTACAGTATATTGTAGTTTCATCGGTGATTCTAAGTCCATCATATTGATCTTTTTCCCCTTCGTATGACCTTAGAGGTAAGGGAATACGACAAAGTTTTTTTTTTTCTACCTTACCCCTATAGTTAATTTAGATGAATTAAGAATTGACTCGTTACAGGATTAGCTATTGAATTCTACGTAAGCTCAGGGTCGGGACAAACTTCCTTATCGTGGTAAGAATAGCACAATTATTATAGATTATAGTATATCCCATACCTAGTATGAAATGGTGTATTCTCTCTTTCTTTTCTAGAGGGAATTATGATTATTCATTGAACAATTATCCTATATTTTCTGGCAAAGATATCTGACTTGTAGACTGCAGACATGATAAACTAGTTCAAGTTAGCTCATATCTTACAAATTGAGCCATGAGAGATTATATTTCTTAAAGATATATGCATACAAATATTATGTGTGTATGTGTGTGTGTGTGTGTGTGTTAGAAATAAACTTTGCAGAATTGTTATCGTTACTATGTATTTGCAGAGTCATTAAGAGGAGAGTTCTCCCCAGATAAACGTTAGATGCATAATAACTGGCATAATGGTACTATGAGCATTGCCCATCGAAAGACATTATACAGTCATATAACTTATGACCGAAATCTCATGTTATATTGTGCCCACATGGGACATCGTGTACATATTTGTATATCCTATTATATTCCGCTCTCCGTCATAAAATGCATTACGTTTCTTCTCGTGAGAAACACTATGATATCTATAGATCTCATCCTTTGATTTTATAATATTCCACACAATATTAGGTGGACAGTTAAGCCTCACTGCCCGTGATGTTCACATTCAAGAAGATTGGTGTCTTTCTGAGGTCTGGTAGCATTACGAACATTCATAACCTCAAAACTTTTCAGTCACGCCTTAAGTATCATCTGTTTATCAAGGAGTATAGGACATCCTAGTTATCATTTGCATATATGTGGTTTTGTTAGATGTCTCAATTTATTTAACTTATTCATTTGAATTACGTTGTTGAGGTGATGTTTCAATTATTGTAGCGCCTTGACAGCTTAAGGGACATATTGTCAGAAAGTGCGCATCAGAAATATTTATCATTATTGTTATCATTATAACAAAATGGATATACATTTTGTAATCCTTGGACATTCAGTTACTGTGAGCATGTTCCTTTGTTACATGTCTTATACTCACTAACACTTCATTTTCTGAATTTGCGTATGATGTACTCTGTGGTACCCTTTTCGGTATTCTTAACAAGTCCCGGGACAGTCGTACGCATGAAGATTAATTTCGAATCATTTACGTAAGTTCATATCAATGGATAATCCTCTTGTGGATGAAGCTGATCAGTGCAAATTAAGTGATGGATTACATGGGGAATCCTTACAAGGCATCAAACATCTAAAACCTAGTGATTTAGCTTGTATCATTGTCTTCATCTTTCTCATCAACTGGGATTTTGTCATTGACGTCAGATACTTTTCTCTACAGGATATAAGGAACTTCTGGGAGTCCCACAAGCCAAAGCCTATATTTGCTCATCGCTCGAGTTCTTCGTGTTGTACTTTCATTACACATTATCACGTACATCTCTCTTTTTTTAAAATATATTTATCTCCGTACGATAACAGTTCCTAACAATGGACCTTTACTCCTAACAATGGACCTGTCAATGGACCTGTCAATGAAAAAACAAAAACCAAAACCAAAATATACATGCATATATATATATATATATATATATATATATATTGGAATGATGATACATAAATGCTCAATCATCTGCACATATACTATATACTCACATTTTACACAAAAAACACACATACACTCATACACAACTGGTCACGGGAAACGCTATATATACCAGACGATTTCAGCTTAAATTTCAAACTCGTAATTTCATGCAGACACATTTCATTCTGTTCTCTTTTCTCCTCTCACGTTAAAGGGATGGTAAACTATTAGTTTAGATGGGGCTTCAGGTTTCCAACTTTTTCGTATATAATGAGAAACCTCTTATGAAATATAAAAGGGAATACACTTCTAAGAGAAATTTAAAGTTTATTTGTTGAAAACTTTATTTGTTGAAAACGGTTTTGAAATGGCTAAGATATCAAAAAGAGAAGAAAAACAAGCACAAAATGGTCCTAATAAAAGGTTGGATCCAACTTTTATTAAGACCACCTTTTCTTACCTTGTTTTTGGATATCTCAGTAATTTCAAAACCAATTTACATCAAATAGACTTTGAATTCCTCTTATAATTGTATGCTCTTTAATATTTCATAAGTGGTTTCTAATATTATTATCTCTGAGAAAGTTAAAATCTGAATTTCCCGTCTTAACCAAAACTATATACCATCCCTTTGAGGTAAGTAAAGAAAAACGACAATTTATTGTAATTTTGATCAGGATCCTTTAATTTCATACAAGTCATAAGGCTTTGAAATTCTGTATAAACTTACAATGGCTACAATTAAGAAGTAATAACAAAGCACTACGACACGGAAAAATAACAATTTTAGATTTCAATCGCAAACATAGACGTGAATGTCAATGCGATTTTCATCCAAAGCTTGAGAAAGAGTTGATTTCACTTATTCTTATACAGCCAGTGAGTAATTGCTTTGAAGCGCTTCTAATTGAAATTCCATCTATATACCGCACTATTTTTTAACACCATATCCAGAATCTCTTCTTGCGATATCAATATCATTACAGGGGACTGCATTGGCAAACAACAAGTGTGTTTAAACAATTATTGTTAAGTTGTCCATGATTACTTCGACGAACGAATGCAAAATGTTACATGTTTTCTTTTCTCCTAAGTATAAAAGCCACGATTAGATGAGTTCCAAACTCGTAACCGTCTACTTGCACCTTATATGATACGCTTAAAAAAAAAAGAAGAAGAAAACGCTATAGTTTGCAAGGTGTAATGATAGAAGTTCGCTTTACCCCCTTATGATAGCCATGTAACAATGTACGGGGTCTGTACAACTCACGACTCGAAAGACTACAAAAATATCCCGAGCTATTCTAAATGTCTAAATATTTCTAAGACGACATCAATTCAATCATTACGACGTATATAGCTGGAGTTGTTGCGGTATCCGTTTTTATACATGGATATGACAGAGCGCTAGCTGCATACTAAGAGCAAAAAAGGACACTGCCGTGTCACATTCAGAGACCAAGAGGAAACGATTTCACTTGTCTGACTATTTTGTATCTGTATTCTTTGATAGGATAATGAGATTACGCACTTTTATTAAATGTATCAGTGCGGCATATCAACAATTTACAGCCCATGAAAGGTGTGAATGCAATAGTCACTTCAAATTTCAAATGCAGTCGCTATACTTCGGAACAGTTCAATTCCACAACCTCCGCATATTATGCGACAGGTGATCTGATATACAAAGCGAAGCTTTTTTTTTTTTTTGGAGATTCAAACTTACTTGGCAATAAACACTGGATTTTGGACTTGAACCCAACCTGATGTAAGCATTGGTCGTACGTCGCATTACGTCTTCGTATACCTTTTCTTTTAAACATTGATCTACGTCAAAAGTTGTCGCACGTAATACATGAATAAGCCCCCTGCATTCCATTGTTGACAGCCAGTTTACTTTCCTCGATATGCCAATCACCCGTTTATTCTTACTGTGACATTATGGTCATAAAAGTCTTCAGCAATATCGAAACTGAGGAAATGAATTTCCTTCCGTAACTTTTATCACCCTATACTTCCCATGTTATTATATCTGATTGATCAGACTCTCAGTTTTGATATGTGGACCACATCAGTTATAATCAAATCTTAAAAATGGAAGTATTTCTCGTCAATGCAGATACCCCTTGTTCATGCCGCAGAATCGAGGGCTGATATAGTCTACAATCATCGAAGCCATTCTGAAATATCATTAGCCCGTGTATAGTCCGGCCCTTTAACCAATAAAGGAGGTGTTCCTCCTCTCTGAATCAACGCCTTTTTCACCCTGATACTTTGTAAGGATCACACACTCACGAAAAAAGCACAATACATTACTAAAATTGTTTCTACAATCTAAAAAAAAACCAACAACAACATCGTTAACCAAAGCCGGTGTTACCATTACACTATCTCTCGCAATATATATAGAGTTATCCTAGTAGCAATATTGCACATAACAATAATAATTTATACAGAAACATAATAACTATAACAACTACGAGACAAGGCAAAGTTGCTGGGGGTATCGGTCATACAGCTCTGCAACGGTACAATCGAGTGAAAACATATGACAAAAATCTGCCCTATATAATCAATGCTTTAATCTCGTGGTGAATCCATGGAACTCTAGTGCAATAGCGCTTCCATGGATGTCTACCAGGGGCACACGCTGAGACCACAGAGGGACAGCCTACCCAGGGGAGTCTTTAGGATGTTTGGGTAGTGCTTTCAAGAATCACTTACCGCCTGCCATCAGCAAAAAAAAAAAAAAAAAAAAAAAAAAAAAAAAACATTCGCGTTGGCAGTGACTAATCAAGTGTGCCGAGGGTACCAACGGGTTACTGGGAGAAATACGGTTTGATAAATTGTGATGACATGGTCATTATATGGAGATAGGGGAGGGGTGAAATTTACGAAATCTTTCCTGATTCTTTTTTTTTTCTCCAATGCATATTTTGTTAAGAATCTACCATTAAACGCATTTGTACTCATGCGTAGCAGCATGATACGGTATACCGGAAGCTTCGGCCCCAGCATGTGTTCTAGAAAGCATTGGGACATGATCATTTTTGCGATGACAACGATGCATCTGTAATTTTTCACAACTTGCCTTGGAGGGGGTACTCTTAAAGATATTTTCATCAAGTAACATCTCACAAAATGAACATGTTTGATACTGACCCGATAACATATCAGAACGGTCATACAGGAAAATATCCAAGTTTTTTTCTCTCTCTCTTACACGTTTCTATAAACAATATCTAAGCAATTATAAAACATGTTGTGACCATTCTAGAGGTGAAGCTCATGAAGTGCAACGCAAGGGGAGACATTCTTGACGCTGGGAGGTGGAGTTTTCTTTCTGCGATGCAAAAACGTTGGTTAGTAACCATTGGCAACCGTGGGCATGGCAACCTCGGCTCCAAGCCATTTCCTACATCCTGGATTAATGTCACATCGGCATATCTGGGGGGGGGGGGGGATATCCCGGCTAATTTCACGATGACGTTCAACAAGAATATTTATGTAAAATCTTCCAAAAATATTATCAACCTCCACCGTTACGGCACGTTCCCGCACCCCATTATGTCATTCTAAGAAGAAAATGAGCGATTTTAAACCGGACTAACCGGTTTTTTTTTCCTGAAATTTATTGTTTAAAACATGAGAATCTTGTTTCTATTTTCCGTGTAATCTTGACGTCACTTTTCCCTTAAAAGGCGTCTGTGACGTTGGATCTGGAGATGAAAAAAAAATATTTACAATAAATGCCTCTTTTGAAGAGAAATCGGAGCTCCGGCGTAGGGTTATTACTATTAACATAATTTGCTGTGTTTCTCTGACTTGCGCTTTACTTCATGTTTGAACGTTAGCTGACTTTGTTCAACACCACATGGGCCCGTAACGGTGACGTGTTTGATTTTCCCTTCACTACTTGAATAGACATGTTATATGTGTACGTGAGAGGCGGGAAAAAGTGAGGCGGGATTCTTTCAAAAGGGGATACTTTCTCTTTCTTTCTTTCTTTTTGACAGGACTGATTGGGGAAAACCGTTACGGTTCATCATTTTGAATACCACCCAACACCCTCTACAAGATGGTGCACTTTTGCTTTTCCTTGAACGGGTTGATGTTGGTCGGGACGCCCTTTAGTAGTAAGTCGTCCGCTTCGTGTTGCACACAGTACTCCTGGAGTTGGTTGCAGGCCTGCGATACCGTGATGCGCTCGATCTTCGCCTCAGATCTTAGCTGCTCCACCGTCTTCTTGAGGGCTGTTACCTGAGACATGGTGGCAAGGACGGGTTGTCTGGCTGATGGCTTCCCGTGTGCTGCTGGATAGCTGCGGTGAACGCTCGGCAGAAGAGGGCGAGTGTCACCCTGTTGGCGTCTAAGCTCCTATAGACTTGGCAAAGTCGGTCAACGTCACGAGTGCTACGCCGACGGACTTCCGGTGGCTTCCTGAGTCTGGGGTGGCGTGTTGAGGGGTGAGCCCTGATCAGTGTAGAAGCCGCAGTGTGGGAATTGAGACGTCCGGGTGTGTTGCCTGGTAACAGAAGCTGCACGACATGGAGCGAGAAGAAATGAGAACAATGACAGTATGTTAAATTAACGAAATTAAAAAAAAAAGCCTCATCGAAACTTGCGGCGTACGTGAATGAAATACACCAGAATTCAGGCACCGTGAAACTGTGAATACATTTTATGATTAACCTTCGTACTTTGGGAAGTAGAAATAAATATGCATAACAAACTTAATAAAGTCGAGTCTGACTTTGATTAAGATTGAACGTTCTGTTTCATCAAAATGTCGAACGAAAAATCAGTTGTGGTTTAACTGTGAAAACCCCAAAGCCGTCAACAACACCTCATATCTGGCAGCCATCATGCACATCCGCTTTTGCAGGTAATCTTCAAGCGGTTGTTGCCGCATTGAAGACTCATCATCACCCTGAATAAATTCCAATGACACCTTGGGGAATCAAACCATTTCCATCGAAACATTTGGTGTTTTTCTTTGGAAGGTTTTGAAGTCACGCACATTGAATGCCGACGACTGCTAAAAAGAGCCAAACATGAGTACTGTTATGATATACCCAAAGCAATTCAAAGTTCCTTACTTTAATGCATTTTTACATTACTCGATCGCCTCGAAGAAGTGAAAGGGCCACACAACCAAATACAATGTGAAGTGGTACATTCATCATATTGTGTTGTAAGCAACATGCAAGTGCAAAGTACTTTATGTATGAGTGTGTGTGTGTGTGTGTTTGTGTGTGTGTGTGTGTGTGAGCATATGTTTTCAGTTTTGTTTTGTATATATTACGATACTTATCCATGTTCCTAATAGGTTAGCATATTATGTTCGCATAGCAAACGAGGAAGTCTTAAGTTACTGTTCCCAGGTACTTGAGTATATTGTGTGAAGCAAAAATAAATGATATATTGCCAAGTATATACTGTCTCTTTTTTTTATTTCGCGTTGTTTAAGGCACAATTATCATGCTCGACATTTCAGTGGTTTATTTATTACTATATGAGGTGGAAACACTCTGCTATTTCCTTCTGTTCATGTTTTTATCTGCAATGATCTGTGTCTGTCTCTCCAGGTATATAAGACAGGGCATTAAAATGAAGTCACTGGCATAATAACCACAATGCTCGAAGAGGAAAAATCAAGATACGTGTAGTCTTGACCTGGCCTGAAAATGAAACAGAAGCGTCGTAGGACTTTATTCATCAGAGCTGACATGTACGTAAATGTTAACATTATCATAGCATAAACTGTACCAGCAAAATATGAATGGTATAGGTAACACGATGTAGATCAAGACCCTGAGGTGAAAAATACTAGAGATATGCAGAGAGATATGGTGAATTAGAGAATGCCTGTGCGTAACGGAGCGTGCGTCTATTCGAATCACTCTTTAGTATAGGAACATGCATCATGTTGCATTATGTTTGATGTTTGTCGTTTTCGATGTGTACTTGTCATGACACTGCAGGATTCACATATTTCCTGAATGTGGTTGAAAATGAAAACAAACAAACAAACAAACAAACAAACAAACAAACAAACAGTAATTCTTCATGTATGCCCACCGAAAGAATGGAGGGTCTGTGACGGGAACAAAAGTCAAGTACCCTAATTTTCATTTCTTGCCTTGCAAACGTTAAGGGTAATTTAAGGATTAATTAATGTCACTGTAATGTGTGCTTGATACGCCCCCTAATGGCTGCCCCCTTATTGATTCTTCATCGACTACATCATCATTTCGCTCCTATCATCTGTTGAAATAAGAAGTTACATGCATGCGGAAAGATAGTTGAAATATTATAATCCACTATAACACGCCTATCACTATATAGCTTTGTGACAGTAGTCCTTTTACTGTATATGAGCGGCACAATCTCTGTGAAAAAATGAAATTGACCCAAGGACATGCAAGGCTTACATTGTGCATCAGATTCTGCTTGTTTATGAAGACACTGACATAATTTAAAAAAAAATCAGGGCGATATAAAGACTGATATGAGGATTCATAAGCACCCCCCCAAAAAAAATGAGAATAAAACTCACACAGCTGTAGGATGAACACTTAGTAAAACACAGAAAAAGTAAACAACAACAGATAAGAACAAATGGGAGTCCTGACTTACGCCCTTCATTAGAGCGACTATGACGTGTGGTATGGTCATACCGTACAGTTGTGTGTTATAGATTCGCCAACAACGCTTGCCTCGCTAGCTAGGCCATGAGTCATGGTTCTCTCGGGGCCAGCGGTATATTGTGCGCATCGCCTCCGCCGAATACGGTAAAGGGCGCCATTCACACATGCAATGTTTGATTGTTATGATGCATTGCTTACGGCTACAGAGCGCCGAGTGGCTTTTTGATATGATGATACACACAACTCAGCACATCTCGTGATATTACACATGTATGTAATTTAAGTCTACATGTTTTTACATAATATTATTCATGTACATGGTACCTGTACATATATTATGTATAGGACAACATACAACATAGTGGGCGTGTATGTGTGTGTGTGCGTGTGTGTGTATGAGTGGTTAAGATTACAGTTGTTATAGAATGTCTTGCAACGAAAGTGATGGTGGTGGCAGCGGAATTGTCAGTGTGAATTGAATAATTTGATGATCGCTT